>NC_136059.1:669850407-670031146 GCF_964261635.1 Lissotriton helveticus
ATACCAACTTGTATATGAAGCTACCTGCAAATCCAACTGAAGAGTTTGCGAACATTTTGAAAACTATCATTGACAACACATATACAAACGGCGTGATCACTGAGAAAGACAGGAAATATCTTATCCAGGACCATCCTAAGAGCCCCCATTTATATATGTTGCAGAAGGTTCACAAAAATCTACGCAAACCTCCATTCCCTCCAATTGTTTGAACAAAAAATTCTATCCACAAACCCAACGGCAAATATATAGACAGGCATTTACAACTGATCGTTAAACAAATGACAACATATGTACGTGACACAACTGATTTTTTAAACAAACTGAACAATGTGTCTTTGGATGCCGAAATCGTGGTTACTTTGTGTACCATCGATGTGTACTCACTATTCACGTTAATTCCTCATGACAGAGGCATGGAAGCGATAGAATCATTTTTGATTGACCATGACATAAAGCAAGACCAAAACATTTTTTTGCCAGAACTTCTTCAATATACCTTATACCACAGCTACTTTCGATAGAACAATGAGTTTTTTCTACAACTGTCCGGTACTTCCATGGGCAATTGCGCAGCCCCCAGCTACGCAAAAGTGTTCATGCATCGACTCGAGAATGACAACATTTGATCTAACCCTCGATGGTCAGACAAAATGTTGAAATATTGGCGTTAAATCAACAACATTTTCTCATTTGGAAGGGGCTTCCTTATGAAATACAAGAATTTATTGAATATATCAATAACATTGATGACCATATTCAGTTCACCCACTCTACAAGCACAGAAAGAATCACATACCTAGATGTTCTGATTACCTGCAAAAATAACATAATTGAGACTGATGTGTTCACTAAAATTACAAACAGGAATAACACCTTGCATTTCAACAGTTGTCATCAGATGGCTTTAAAAAGACATTTACCTTATTCACAACTGTTGAGAAGTAAAAGAATCTCTTCGAAGCCTGACTTGTATGAAACTAATAAAGAAAAGATTTTAACAAGGTTTAAAGAAAGGAAATATCCAGCTCATGCACTTAAAACAGCAGTTGAGAGAGCGGATAAAATTGATCGCAAGGACTTACTGATTCCACAAAAAAGAGATAGAACCAGCAACAGACCTGTGTTCGTGTCTAAATTCTCTACCAAAAGCTACCAGATTAAAAGAATTCCACTTAAACATTGGCCTATGATTCAAAAAGAACTGGATTTTAAAGGCATTTTCGACCATACATCACTGTTTGTGTATCAACGCACAAGAAACATTAAAGAACTGTTAGACACAGTACCACAGAAAGGAACCATTCATAAAGGAACTTTACCTTGTTTGTACTGTGGACTTTGTAACAATGTTATTCGAGGTACCAGTATTGCTCATCCCACCATGGACACTCCCATCAAGTTGTTTACTACTGCTACTTCTGATTCAAAAAATGTGATTTACCTGCTAATGTGCCTATGCCAGCTCGTTTATGTGGGAATAACTGAACGGAAAATCAAAACTCGATTAACCGAACATAAAAGCACCATGAGAAATCGAGTTGAATAAATCCAGTTGCTACTCACTTGTCTACGCATAAACATAATGTCAGTCAACTGAGATTCTTGATTTTGGAAATTATTCCTGTAAAGGTGGGCACGGATAACAGAAAAAGACTGTTACAACGTGAAATGTACTGGATAAAAAAATTGGACTCATGTCAACCGAAGGGGTTCAAGGAACGTTTTTAATTCAGTTGCTTTTTGTAACATTGTTTATATTCATTCTTGTTTATACCGGCTTGGTTGTTGTTTTCCAAAAAACTAACATTCCTTTTGTAATCCTTTATTTTCTTATTTTAGTTTGTTTTATTGCCTTATGAACATGTTCACCCTATTTTGCAATCTGATCTTGTTTCTGATACACGCACTTAGTTTCACTCCGTTATAAGGTGGCCGCCACAGCGGTATTTACTTTCTTTATCCCAAACGTAGTTTCTCTACCGGGGTCACCCTTCCTGTTTTCTTTTTCCGTTTTTAATACGGTGTGAATTCACTGGGTTGACGCTCCTGCATTTGTGATGCATGCCGATTCTACCATGATGTGATTAGGACACTCAGGATACGTGTGTTTCATTCTACCAGTAAGATGTACCCTTTGTTCACCCTCAGCCATTATTTCACCGCCTGATAGCGTCGTTATGGTTCCCGAATCTGCTTCCTGTTACTTTACACATTTAGTAGAAGTATATATTGTGCTAACAGTTGTTTTGATTTCACATCCGGATGTATCCGTTGTGTCACATTTGGTGCACTGGGGCAGGACATTTGTGTATCCGACTTAACGGAGCACAGTTGCTTTCGATTTTTCCGACTCTTATTCTTTTCGTGGGACACTATTAGCTCATCCGTTATTTTTTCGCTTAACCTCTCGCTTCAGCAACACGGTCGCTTCACATTCAGTTTCGTGGTTTCACATTTTCACTTGATGTGATTTCACCCGCTTTGACGTGTTTCACCTGCTTTCTTACTAGAGAATCTTTTGTTTTCGTCACTGTTTATTCTAAAACGTGGCGGATATGATTCTCTTGTATTTTACTTCATTTCTCAGATTAAGGGTTTCCCCTGACGAAGGCCTTGGTGCCGAAATGCATTGGGAACAATAATCATAAATACATGTGGATTCTACATTGATTGTATCCATGCATTCAAGATGAAATTGGGACGCTTTGAATAGCAACTGCATTGATGATAAAACTTTGGAAAAACCATTGTGACATAACAAGGTTTAAAAATTAAATTTTGAAAAAAACTTAAATCACAGTCTATGAACTTGTGCTTTACCTGTGATTAAAAATTGGGGCTATCATCCCAACGAAGTGCTTGAGGGGGACACTGTTATATTTCTAACAGTGCAACCATATTCGTTTAAATTGACTCCCTTTGGTCAGATGGAGACACCCACTAGCACCCAACTGAACAAGTGTGTTACTTTAGATACACTTTGAATACTTTGGAGAATTCAGTGTGCCGCTCTTTTACTACTATCTTAGAAAGATGGCCTGGATCTGGTGCTCCTGGACCTATAATGGGCACTCCTGCCTTAGGCATATGTAAGTTTCATCAATGTTGTTTCAACATGGGATTAGTTCTTGCACATCAGTTGCTTAAACTAATTAATGTTAAAGAAGAATGTAAAAAAATTAATTAGGGTTAGCAGATTAGAATCAACTTGTCTTTTACTAAGGGGGCACAACTCACAATTCTTCTAGTTATACAGAGATGTGAAGAATAATATATAGGTACATTAGTGGCTGAGAAGTATTTCCCAATTGAATTCTGGAATTTGGCAATGGCATGGCTCTTTGTTGAGTATATTTTTATATTTTTCAGCTTGAGAGAAATTAGCTTATTTCATTGAATGCAAGGTAAAACCACCCCCCCCAACATCACATGATATTCAGAGTCTCATGAGTTGATGCCCCAAGATAGCTTAGTGGGTTCTCATGTTGCAAATTGCTTCTTAACCATACCAATTTAAGTGGTGTATGATGTGCATTCAATTATTAGACAGATCTTAAACTTCAAAATAGTTTGTATTGATTGTCTGCTATGGGTACGCTTGAAAATATTGTTAAAGAAGTTTAAAAGACAGGCCTGGGGAGGTGCACAGACCTTAGGGGAGGGGGCCCTGCCTACACTTGAGTAGGGGATAATGTGGCATCTACTCCACAGGGAGTTGTGACCCACAAAGAGAAATGAGGTGGATGGAGGAGTGTGTGCAACTGTCACCAAAGACAAAAATCTATGAATTATATATGCTATGGGAGTTAGTGTATCTGGTGGATAGTTCTCTGCGCACATCTATGTGTCACTTGCTAACATCCTATGTGAAGAAATTCTCAGCAGAATTACAGTTTGGCACCATAAAAAAATAAATATGATAATCTCAAGGGAGTACATGACAACCCCATAGCCTCCTAGGGATGTACAGGCTTGCTTAGCTCCAGTGCTTAATTTGAGCAGGTGGTTTATGCTGCTCGGCACCGTCCCTTACTTGTGAACACTAACACTTATGACAGCCTGCCACGTGGTGGAGCTGTCTGTGTAATTTATAGATGAGCAGAACAGCAGCGGTTTAATAATTCAGTATGCATTAAAAAGGATTCATTCCTGCCGCCCAAGCCAACCTTATAGCTTTGGGCCTGGAATTGTCTGAATCTTCACACTTATAGGGGTGTTATGTTTAATAGTTGCATATATATTTGTTATTGGCAGTGCTGGCAGGGATAATGGATGGTTAGATCCGCAGTGGCATCCTGACAAGGGCCTTGGTATATATTTTATTGCAAAATAGGCACTGCTTAGCTCGCTTAAAGTCTTTTGGCGTGTACTTTAAGTGGGGGGTATGTTTTTTCATGGCTACTCCCCTGGTACAAAGCTCAAATTGCGATTCAGTAACTTGTTACCGAATTGCAATTTGGGTTTTATTATTGAGTACTTGGAAGCCGCGTGTTGAGGGCGTCCCTTTCTAATACCGATTTGCAGTGTTGTGTACGAATGTTTTGCAACCAAAATGCGGTTGCAAAACATTCTCAATTTACAGCCAACTCAAAGTTGGTGGCTACCCATTGACAAATTGGATGGGGTACCCAAGGGACCCTTTCCCCTTTGAGAATGGTTGAATAAATATTTTTTAAGAGCAGGCAGTAGTCCCAGGGATCACCACCAAGGGACCCTTTCCCCTTTGAGAATGGTTGAATAAATATTTTTTAAGAGCAGGCAATAGTCCCAGGGATCACGGCCAACTCTTGCAAAGTGTAACTTATATATTATTATTGTTTTTAATCGCATTCCATCTTCCTTTAAGGAAAACGGGAAAACAGGAAAACAGGCTGCATTTAAAAAAATAGATTGGTTTATTTAAATGCCTTCACAGATGTGGTAGTCTGCTGACCCCAGCAGGCCACCATCACTGTGATGGCAGCGAATCCCAGTGGGTCGCAAATTGCGACCTAACTCATTAATATGCATGAAGTAGGTCAATTTGTGACCCACTAGGAATGTCTAATGAAACTTAAAAGAGTTTCATTCCTTAGACTAGTGATTTCCTAATTGCAATTTGCAGGAAATTGCAATTAGGAAATCACTATTCCTATCTTCATACCTCTGGCCCTTAGTCATTTACTATAGGTGGTTTCACGATTCTGGAGAATACATATATACTCAAAAAGATCCAAGTTGCAACGAGGAAAGGTGCCCACAGCCATTGGTGTGCAAATCAATTATACCCAGGCTTCTAATAATGAACGTCTACAAATTAAAGTACAAAATATCTATCTTAAACGATTATTATCATGTGAATTCCCGCGTATGTTAGGAGAAGGAACAAAAGAACAGACATCTGTGACACTCCTATCATGACAAAAGAAAGGAGTAGTGCTATTGCATCTACTCCAGGAACCAGCAATAATAATAATAGAAACACTGCTTGCATGCAGAATGAATAGAATTGCCTTTTATGGTGACGTAGACATTTACTGAAAGCAGTCAACATTGAAGTTGTTAAGGAAGCATGTAAGGTGAAATACATTCTCAAAATTGATATTTGTGAGAGGCTTGCCTAGTATATGATGTCCACTAATTCAAGTGGACAACCTGCCACAGTCCAGACAGCCCTTGTTATGATTTAAGAGGTCTTAAACAACCTTACAAAGCTTTCTAAGTGCTAGCTTTGGAGAGCAGCCTTCGGGGTTTGTCCAGAAGGAGTGTAAAGCAGCTTGTTTTACCAGAATGCAATCTTATAGTATAGGTTAAATGAAAAAAATTCACACAAGGTATTTATAAAAATATGTATTTATTATATAATGCTCTCTAACATGTTTAGATATCTCCTACCCAGAGATAAACACAATGCAAACAATTCTTTGTATAGAAATCAAGGAAAAAGCACAGAATACACAGTCGACCCCAGGGGGGGACCAAACCATATGCTAAGAAAGTGGTATAAGAACCACGACTCGTGTAAAGACAATGTCCAGGGGATGTAGAAGTGCTGGGGACCCAAGGAGCTACCCAAGGTTAGAGACTAGGAGCCCCAAGGAGACCGTGTGCAGTGTGGGAACACGACTGCGTTCTCCATACAAATCAGCGTATAAGTCGCGGTTGCAATTTTAAAGATTAAGGACCTTTTCCCAGTGGAACCTGAAAAAACCCTGTGGAAGACAGACGTTTGGAGAACCACCCCACCCGTGCATACGCTAGTACCCATGTTACCTACACCAGGGAAGCTTGGTGCATAGGCGTGAAATGGTGTCGGAAACTGCTGTCAAACCTAATGGAGGACTTCAGGATAGTGCTGCTGCTGGAGAAGGAAAAAGTGTCTGGGGGAATCTGAAGGTGGATTCAGGATGAGAAATCCCTGCAAGCAGTGGTGAAAGAGTCTATGTCACTCAGGAGTGACCGTAGACCTGGAAGACGAATGCCCACGGTGTCTGGTGTTGCAGGAGTGTTGACGGTGACCTTGACTCTACAGCTGTGAGGGCCAGGTGACGCTGAGGAAGACCAGGAGCCATGCATGAGCTTTGCCACGTTGGATGTCGAGTGCTGAGGTGTCGTGCCCGTCGGAAGCACCAACAAGCCTTGGCAACTGCAAACAACGTGGATGTCGAAGAAGGTGCAATGTCAGGACCAGCAAGGTCCAGGGGACTCATCTCAAGAAGGGGAGTCAGGGTAGACCTGAGCAATCAGGGGAGCCCAAAAGAAACAAAGGTGACTCTCAACACGACAGAGAGGCCAGAGGCACTGGAGTCGCAGGAGACCCTTGAGTATCTCACCAAAAGATGCAGACCACGGTGCAAGCAATACGGTGTGGACAAAGATTCTAGTCACCAGAGATGCTTGATGTTAGGGCTAATTGGAGCCCAAAGATCTTGGCGAAAGGAAGCCAACAATCCTTTGCAATAGTAAGTTGATGCGGTGCACAGGGGTTCGGTTCCTGCGGCTCCCACGAGGAATACTGTCCTCAAACTTGGTGAGAGAGCAGGGCAGGCATCGAGAGCTGTGGAGAACCACCACCTCTGTTGTTGAACCTTACGGAGTTCAGGATCAGTAGACCGGTCAGCTTGGTTGTGGTGCCTGCAGATGTAGAGAAGTGACTCCTTCACTTCAGGGGAGATTCCTTCAAGTGTCTTGGATGCCCACTGGCCTTGGAATTTGTGGCAATGCAAACTTCATATCAGGAACAAAGAGAGATGAAAGGCGAATGTCAATATGTGAAGGTGCCAGTGGTAAACTATTTTGTGGGCTGGTAGGGTTAGAGCAAATATAGAACATCCGTTGTCATGAGATAAGTGTTTACAGGAGGGAAAGCGAAAGGTGGTAAAGTAAGAAATACGAAGGGGGAAGGACCACCTCCACAAGTGCCTAAATAAATATCTGTCTTTCTGGTGTATCCAGTAAATGTGGTCATAATGTAATAGATATCAGGTAGTGATGATGTTGTGAGCGAGAAGATGCAGGCCAAAGTGGGTGTTGCTAGTGTCTTACTGTGTTCGGACTTAATAATTTTCATCGAGAACAATACTCTACCCCTAAGACTAAGCACAAAGTAGATAGGCAACTCAAAGCAATGCAGACAATGTAGCTATCGTACACACACCTGAAAGAACATATTCACATGGAGAACTATTGTACATAAAATGAAATTGAAGCAAAGAGGAAATCTTTGAAACCAGTGAAAGAGAAAATTCAGAAAGAGGCTTCTCTCTGAACCTGGTAGCCCAGGTCAATACAGAAGCCAAACAGTGACCAAAACATTCACTTCTGTCTACGAGAACAGAGAGCAAAAGCAATACACCATAAAATACAAAAAAAGAAACCAGCATCTCCTTATCAATAGCCCAGCACTATCAGACACCATAATTATGATACCCCAGATGTTTTTTCCTTAATACGCTCCTCTGTCAATCAAAATTCACTGATGAGCGACGAATGATGACCTCACAGTTCCAGAAACCTTAGGTTTTCCACAAATGTCAGTACTGTTCAATATGTAAACTGGGTCAACACAAAAAGATCGAATTTAAATATAAGTATAATAGGACCTACAAAATGTACTGCCGAATCTCTCATAACAGCACCTATGTTGTATATCTGATACTTAGTCCCTGCTATTTAGAATTTATGAGTAGCATAAGAAGACTATTGAGAACCAGAATACAGGAACACTACTACAAAGTTCATAAAGATTATATGAAAGTACCCCTTACAGAGCATTTTAATGAATACCATGAACAGTGGAAGAACTTCTACGTCCTTTGGAATTGATCATATTTCCAAACTTAGCTGCAGTGGCAACCATGAAAGGCCACTGCAGCAAAAGGAAAGATTCTGGATGTTGAAATTCAACAGAGTAAGGTAGGACTTGAATAAAGATGCCAAGTTATACCATTGGCTATAAGACTCTACTCCTCCAATATCCTCCTGTACAAACAGTTTCTTAAGAAATACATTTTATTTACTATATCATGAAAGACTAGGTAATGAGAGTAGCTGTTCAGCACCCTCAAATTTTGTCTACAATGTCCTGGCACCCTGTTGCAGTGATTGGAAACACACATATGCATTTGCTGTCATAAATCATGGAGAGAGAAGGTGAGAACGTTGGGCCTGCAAGAATGTATGTCTCTGGAGAGTGGGAGGGTCGGAGGGGGCGAGGGAGTTGAATTTGAGAAGGCAGTGGGATAGGTGCGAGCAGTATGCTAATAACAACCTGGACATAGTATTTGTTTCAAAATAGCATGTTAGGGAACATGTGTATGTGTTTGATGTTCCATTACTTCTATCTAGAACTGACACAGGCAATTGTTGTGGGGGTGGTGTACAGAGGAAGCATTGCATCTGAGACATAAGTATATTGTGTTTGGAATGCCTGTGTCTTCTGCAGTCATGTTTGTGTGCCCACTGGAATATCGATTATATAGAAAAAACAATGTCCCAATAGGTAGCAAAGTGATAGGCAGTTTAGTTATGTATGCAATAAACATTACATAGGAAGGAAACAAGGAGTCTCAATTTGTAAGTACTTGGCTTATAATTCACAAATTAGTTGAAATATTTACACATGGGAATACAGTTGAAAGCAGCACTGTACAAGAAAAATCATGTGACAACCCAAAGGGCACTTGGTGACAAAGTGATATGTACAAGTGAAAGAGTGATGACGCAAGTGATGGAGGTGAACAGCGTGGACGGCGCAATGTGACAAGTTTATATACAATGGAGGCTCAATGAAAATTACGTTTTAGTCATTCAAAACACAATAGATCCTAGTTAGGAGCCAAACGCTATAGTGCGCCAAACAGTTGCGCTGTAGTGTCGACGGCGTTTCGATCCACAATGGATTGGGATCTTCTTCAGGACTGGGCTGACGAGTAGGTATAGTGCTGGGTTTATGAAGGACGCTGGTCTGCAAGGAACCGAGGGCGTCAGGGCGCAGTTGAATCCATGGGTAAATCGAATTAGTCAGCTGCACGGTTCTCCAGGAAAACGTTATTGATTCAAGTTCGGTATATCTGAATTAGGAGGGCGTCACTGCCGGATGGACGAGGAGCAGCGTCTGAAAAGATCCGCGTTGCTGACGGGAAATAAATCACCCGATGTCATTCCGATCGATGCAATGGAGAACTGCAGACCGGAACGTTCCTCGTCCATCCGGCAGTGACGCCTTCCTAATTCAGATATACCGAACTTGAATCAATAACGTTTTCCTGGAGAACCGTGCAGCTGACTAATTCGATTTAACCATGGATTCAACTGCGCCCTGACACCCTCAGTTCCTTGCAGACCAGCGTCCTTCATAAACCCAGCACTATACCTACTCGTCAGCCCAGTCCTGAAGAAGATCCCAATCCATTGTGGATCGAAACGCCGTCGACACTACAGCGCAACTGTTTGGCGCACTATAGCGTTTGGCTCATAACTAGGATGTATTGTGTTTTGAATGACTAAAACGTAATTTTCATTGAGTCTCCATTGTATATAAACTTGACACATTGCGCCGTCCACGCTGTTCACCTCCATCACTTGCGTCGTCACTCTTTCACTTGTACATATCACTTTGTCACCAAGTGCCCTTTGGGTTGTCACATGATTTTTCTTGTACAGCGCTGCTTTCAACTGTATTCCCATGTGTAAATATTTCAACTAATTTGTGAATTATAAGCCAAGTACTTACAAATTGAGACTCCTTGTTTCCTTCCTATGTAATGTTTATTGCATACATAACTAAACTGCCTATCACTTTGCTACCTATTGGGACATTGTTTTTTCTATATACTTCATACCCAGTCCCAGTGTGGTCTATGGGTCCTACTCCTGTTTCTTATTACTAGACCACTGGAATATCGAATCAACAATATCGATGGAACAGAAGAGTAGGTAAGTAAGTCTAGATTTTCTATACGTAACTCCACATATATGTACATAGTTGGTACATATACATTTTTTCGGTACATAAATGTGGAGTTTGGAAAAGTAAATCTAAACTTCCCTATATCCACCCACCTTTTGATATTCCGGGCTTCGATATTCTGTCCTCTGTATTAGTATGCCACAATATTGTTGGTGTTGATATTCAGTAGTGCAATCATCATGTTAAGAGAGAGAGAATGATATATGGCAAGATAAGGTATGCCCATGTGTCGATAGACAAAAGCCACTTGGTCCGCTAGTTTTCAAGACTTTAAATAGACAAGGCTCTACTTGGACAGTTACAGTAAAATTCAATTTTCCATCAATTCCTTAAAGTGCATAAGGCATGATTCAAAACATAAACACGGGCAAAGAATTCAAGTTCTTAGAGGTGGAGGCAGAGAGCCTTATTACGAGTACAGCGGTCCTTAGGACCGCAGTACTCATGATGGCCGTCCGATCACTGCCACACTGAGTGTGGCGGTCGGACCACCATGAGACTGCCTGCTTCGCTGGGATGAAGGATTCCTCTGCGCCAGCGGTCTGCAACCGGCCTGAACATGCTGGTGGTGCCACTGCCGGCACCAACGAGCATATTACGTGTTGCCTGTTCACTGCTCTTTTCATGGCAGTGAGCCCGCCATGAAAAGGGTGGCGAAGAGGCAACTAAGGGGGCCCTAACGCGGTCACCCTGCAGGACCAGGGCCTGGGGCGCATCAGGGGATACATGTTGTGCCCCCTGTAATTGCACCCCCGTTCTTGCATGGTGTGGCATGCATGGCACACCATGCAGGAAAGTGCTGCAGGCACTGTTGCGGTGGCAGGCTCCATGTTAGACTCTCCTTTGAGCCTAACAGCCCACCGTCGTGAGACCACTATAGCACCACCCTTCCACCCTGGATTCAACTCTGAATCCTGCGGGCGTGCGCACCACAGATTTGGCAGTCCTCCTGCGGATGGAGCAGTGGCGGTGGTGTTGCCACAGGAGGACCACCAAAGTCTTAATAAGGCCCAGAGAATGCTCTATTACCATAAGAGGTAAATCGAATCAATAAGAAGAACTGGTCTGGCGAATGTAGGACTCTAGATGGCCTGTACCATAAGAATTTCGAGCTTAACAAGGCAGGGGCATTCTGATGAATCACTTTCTGTTCTATAGCTATAGATTTAAAGATAACTGTACAACAAATAAGCAGCCATTGAACTGATCTCAATATCGGAGTAATGTGGTTGCATTTGGAACATCATCCAGTCGATGGTTCCATGACATTTAGCCAAAAGGCGGAGGGCGGTGGTTACACCATTCATAAGCTGAGAAGGTAGTCATACGGATCCACTGAAGGTTCCTTTTCATCGGCAAAGAGAGATAGCTGAAACAGGCATGAACAAGGTCATTTTTGAGAGGCTTACAATTGTGCCGGCCAACTTGTAAGCATCCACCTAGCAAAACAACTATTTGTCCATAGTGATAATGGAATTGTGTGGCTTATATTGGAGTGATTTGACGATCTGTGGCTAGAACTATAATTACATCACAGACATGCGCCAAGGAAATGTCACTTCCGGCCTGGCAGAATTTGGGGGCAACAGACAAGTGCAAGACAGGACTACTTCGAATTCATAATCCAATTAGTGCACACCAAAGTCAATCTAATTCTCAGAGGGAATGAGTTACAGTGTTTGACTACCGGAACCTGCACCCTGCTGAGGTCGAAAATTGAGTACCTTTTTGAAGGTATGATAATTGATGGCGTAACTTCAGAACTATGTGCATAATGTGCAAGACATGGGACTGGCGTGCCACACACTTAAGGGCATGAGACTTTTCTTTGTGGTTATATTTGCAGGGACAGGAAATCTCTCAAACGCTTCTATGCTGCTAAGAAAGGGAATTTAAGGTATGAGAGCCCAGATACTACTCTAGCTCAAAACTGGAGCCTCTTGATTGAAAACAGGATAGATCAAAGCGATGTGCAAAAAGAACTGGCTGAGTATGACTGCGAATATGTAAGTAGGCAGTAAGGGGAAAATGACAAAAGTGACAGTTCCCCAAATGTTGCAATTATGCGAGGAGGGAGATCACTACGGTAGAAAGAAAGGACGGACAAAATGCTCACAAGGAGGAAAATACAGGGCAAGTATTATGCACACAATCACAAATGACAGATCTGGAACAAACAAGATAAAACTGCTAGTAGAGGAGGCACATTTCCACAGACTTGTGGAGAGGCCAAGGAAGTTCTTGGAGGGCCCAGTGGGATCAGTGGCGAGGTGAGGTGAGGCCAGTGACCTACTGCGTTCCATTAATTGATCCACCCCTCATGCCCCAGCGTGCACCACGGCCCGCTCCCTTAATCTTCGAACTTGCCTGCAGCGCAAGGAGCGAGCGGCGGTTATCTTGAGAGCTCAATAACAGTATGTTAGCGCGCGCCGCGCCTGCAGCAGCTGCACCTCGTTCTCTTCGCTCAGGTGGTTCGCGCGATGCCATTATGTTGTATCGCGCGTTTCTTATCTGCTCCTGCCCTTGCTTTCAACAGTGTACTACACACAACGACATTTTTTAAATGTATAATCTGTGGAAAAGTAAACTAGGTTATTTTTATCAGCTTATTGTAAGTGCGGCGTTTACTGTAAGGAGGGCCGTAGGCGTTAAGAGGAGCTTGTACCTCTATTGATGACACTGGAATTCAGCATTACTTCCGAGAACGTGTGCTTCATGGAAACCAGCAGCTGATTCCCGAGACTCGGCAGGGTGTAACCACACTGTGAAATGCACACATTCAGTAAGGACGCATCTGACTCCTTCACCTTGCAGTTGTTTAGAGTTGGAATGCTACACTTGAGAGGCGAGCGTTCAAAGTAGCTAGCACCGAAATTCATATCAATTCTAACAGAAAAGTGTCCCTCCTGTAACATAGAACTGGGCCTTAAAGACTATGTCAGTATTGCAATTAACAAGCATCTTCAAATCGGTTTTGGAAGTTTTCAAAGTTGGTGCGGTTCACTTAAAATCCACGTCATTTGTAGGGATGGAAAATTCCTTTGCATGGTAGAGACTTACACCCCTGTCCTGAGTGCCCAACTGTACTTTTTGTTATAGGCGAACACAGATCATGCATGTGCACAATGATATAGACCTCTCTCACGGATTGAGGTCTTGTTGGACTAGGAGGGGTGACAGTGCGCTAACTTCATAGAAGTGGAAGGCTACAGCTTTCACCAGGTGTAAAGCAGCACAAGCGCAGTGGTAGCAGCATACTGTGCAGTGATCAGTAGTAGCAAACAGGACCTTTTTATCTTGTGTCACTGTAGTTAGGCCCACATGTTTGCTCAACTTTTTTAAAGTTCTGCAGCTTTGTGCTTAACTCACCCTTGGCCTACATCAGGTATATGTGGAGTGCTGCATAGCACAGGAGTGGTGACTGCGTTTGTCACATGTGGGCCTTAGAAGGGTACAGTAAAATGATGGTGCAGTACTGTGCAGTACATATGTGGTTCGCACATGTGTGGGGTGTATGTATCTCCGAGAGGAATACATTACATGAGCGATGTAGTGCTGTGTAGTGCTGTGCAGTGTGTGCGCAGAGACCGCATGTACTGGGTGTATGTGTGCTTGCATGAAGTACAGTACGTGTAGGGTGACGAGTTATGCAATGCACATGTAGTGTGTGTGCTGTCAGTGTGTGTTTTTCAAAATAAGCATACCCTGGTTGAATGTAGGAAAATTTCTTCACTAAACAGTGCGTGCAGACTAAGTGTGTACTGAATGGGGGTTTACAGGTAAATGTTTAATACATAGAGGTATTAGTGCTGGACAGTAAGTGTGCTGAGTGTGTACTCTGAGTAAATGTGCCTGCAGTGGTACGTTGGATGGAGGACCCTGGGTTCTATTTTGGGAAGCCCAGGAGTGCCTGGTGAAGATATTAGGAGGAGAGGAATCCCCACGGACAGATTTGTGGATTGCTACATTCCAATGAGCTAGGTGGCGACACACTGGAGGAAAAAGGATGACACTCCCATCACATTTAAAAAGATTACTGTTTCATTCAGTGATAGATTACATTGAAGGGGGCTGAACACATCTCAGGAAGGGAGATGGGCTGAAAAGAGAATTTTAAAGAGCATGGCTATGGTCTAGGATTAACCGTTTGATGCACCATCACTGTGGCTGATATCCAGGTGTTAAGTTCGGTCACTCCGATTAATTGTGTTGTGGACAACCAGCTTCCAAGTTGGGTCTGCTGTGGCAGACCTCATTTACAAATAAAGATAAAAAGGAGAAGTGCCCACTTCAAAGGAATCAGAACCCCAACATAAAACTTGAAAGACATAGACCCTAAATAGAAGTTGGTGTCTGGAAAAGGACAATAAAAAGGGGAGGTTGAGTCAAAAAAAAGAAACCCCTTTTGTTAGGAAAAGAGCAACTTACTTTTTGTGTCCGCCAAGCGGGAACAGCTCTGATCACTGGAAACCGACCGTCAGCGCTGCTCGACAGCAAGAGCCTGCACCGCCGGGTGCTGCTTGTCCATCATTAGTGGCCTGGCTTCATCGTACAGGATGCAGACTTGGACATACCTCAGGAGAGGGCACTTGCTGCACTGGTGAACACTGGCACAACGCCAGAACAGGAAAGACTGAAACCACTATTTCTCCATTCAGTAGTACTTTTGTTTTTCTCAAATATTGGAATTTTGATTTGTGCTATCTCAGACTACTCTTCTCTAGTCTGCACTGGCTTCATTTATTTTTGTTTTGCATTTTTTCTTTGAGTCTTAAACATGAAGGAGTCCTTGTCTCATGGTGTCAAAAAGAGAACCCTAATCTATGAGATATACCTGCCTCAGAATTGGCAACAATTTCATATTTCTCGTAGGGAAACATGATTGGAAAATCAAAGCCAATAGGTCTGGGTTTAATATGCTAACACATGCAGTGTGAGCACTTCAAAGCCAGACAGAGACTTTTAAAATGCAGAATGCTCCCTTGCCTTCAAGGAAGCCCTGTTTTGTTTACATTTAAAATTAGCTTTCAATATACTCCTTCTTCGGTTTCTGTAGCATAGAAAGAAAGAAAGGACTATGATGAAGGCTCCCTTGCCCTCCAATTTTCTTTTGACATAGAAATTAAAAAAGGACTGTATTAGAGGCATGGTAGCCTTTCAGTATAAACAACCTTTCAATTTTAGGCAAAAGAACACGACACACGGGAAACAGCCAACTATGGTGGACACAGATGTAAAGTAGTCCATCATACAATTCAATCAAAAGTATGCAAGTAGCAGTGGAAGCATGCACTGAAAAGCCATTGGCAAATTGTGAAGAATGGATATTCCACAGGGCTGAGCCAATATGTGATTGATGAAGCATGAATCTAATATCTGAAAGAGGCTGGTATAAGTAAGTCAATGGCTGAAAAGATTGAATCAAAGCTCACTATATGTATATTTGTAGCAGTAACTTACTACATATGCACATTTTTAGCAATACATTTGTTTGATAGTTGCAGTGTCCAAACCCTGCCTTAAACGGGCCACCTCCTACTTCCAGGAAGGATTTTCTGTCCATTCGGTGCTCTGAGAAAAAGGTTACTCTGCCAAAACTGAAATGTTTGTCAGAAGGGAGTGGTGGCTTAATTCTGGGAAATCCTAGCACCTCGCTTCAAATAATTGTTTAAACAAGTACTCAGTTTAAATGTAGTTTCTTTTTGACTACATTCGTAAACAAGAACCTTACCCAGCATGACACAGGCTGCTAGGCGGATATGAGAGAGACGATGACACAGGGGTAGACAAAGCATAACAAAATATGCAGTAGTAAATAGGTCTATATTGCAGAGCACATCATAAGTAAAATTAGGAAAGTATTAGAAATGTATGAATGCTTTTTACAGTGGTGTAAGAAGAATACTCAAAAGCAGGTGTGCCCCACAAAGAGTGGTTCACACAGCCCCCCTACTTTAACTAGAAGTGTAAGATAAGGAAAAGGGTGGTAGTGGTGTCAAAAGTGCCTAAGCGATGCAAAGGATAATACCAATAATTCAGTATTGCAGAACTGTCACCGTCAGTATTTCAAAAGACCTGGAAACAACTTGGTAATTTGATGACATTGGAGTGTTCCTGGAGCATCACAGGAAGGGCAAATTGGAAGACAATCGTTTTGTTGTGTTCTCCATCATTTCATTTTCTTCAGGATGTCTTGTATCTTTAACTGCCTTTGTAGCCTGTTTTCAGAAACAAATTCTTCATGAATTCTTCTCTCTTTCCAAAGCTAGCTTTTACGAATGAGCAGTACAATTTCCTTTGCTGTAACTTGTGATCCCTACCTCAGAATAAATTCTAATTACGTTAATTAAAGAATGGTTTGGTCCGTTTATTTCCTTTATTACATAACTCCTTTGCTGTTCTGCTTAACCTTTGCAAATGTACCACACGTATTTCCTTCAGGAAAGATTTACTGGTTGAACCAAGTTAATAAAAGTAAGCCAGGGATTTGTTACAGAAAACAATCTACGGGTTAGTAGGATCATTGGTGCTCCTTGATATGTCCGCTGCGTTTGACACGGTCGATCACTCCATCCTTCTCGGCCGTGTCAGCGCAGCGGGCGTTCGAGGCACTGCCCTCTCTTGGCTCGCCTCTTTTCTCAAAGAACGGACTCAGGCGGTCCATCTTTCTGGCTTTTCTGCCCCCTCCCGCTTGGTCCCATGTGGGGTCCCCCAAGGCTCCTCCCTGTCCCCCCTTCTTTTTAATCTTTATATTCATCCCCTTATTCTTTCTCTTCTCGACATGGGGGTCTCCGTGTATAATTATGCGGACGACCTCCAGTTAGTATTTGACCTTTCCTCCCCCTTGGACTCCTTGCCTAAATTCCACTCTACCCTAGTTTTCATCTCTGAGTGGATGAACCATAACCAACTTAAACTCAATCTGGACAAGACGGAGTTGGTCCTGACTGGCCCTACCATCTCCCTTTGGTCTGCCGCCTTCTGGCCTCCCATCTTCGGCCCCTCGCCAGTACCGGCGGCTTCAGCAAAGACCTTGGGCATTAAAGTCAGTTGGGACCTCTCCATGCATGCCCAGATTAGTTCCGTTTTCTCCTCCTGTTTCCTCTCCCTCCGGATCATCCGGAAAGTGTCCCGTTTCTTTTCTCCTTATGCTTTTAAACGTATTATTTTGGCAATGATTCTCTCCCGTCTTGATTACGGGAATAGCCTCTACGTGGGCATCCCGGCCTACGAATTACGCCGCCTTCAGGCTATTCAGAATCAGGCCGCCCGTCTTATCTATCACCTCCCCAAGTTCCACCATATCACTCCTGTTTTGAAATCCCTCCACTGGCTCCCCATCTGCCAGAGATCCCTTTTCAAGTTGGGATGTCTGGCCTTCATGGCCCGTGCCCGCACTGCCCCGGCATTCATTAATCCCTCATCAGTCCCTATACCCCCAGCCGTGCCCTCCGCTCCTCCACTCAGGCCCTTCTCATTGTCCCTCGTGTCCGCAGATCCAAAACTGGAGGTACTAGATTCTCTGTACTAGCCCCTCGCTTTTGGAACAGCCTTCCCCTGTCCATTAGATCTACTCCAGTTTACTCCCTATTCCGTAAGGCCCTTAAGACCTTTCTGTTTTCCCAAGCGTACTCCTGCTGATTCTCACCTCGGCAAAATCTGTGCTCCTCAGTCCTAAACTATAGCGCCAGGAAGCCGCTTGGTCACAGTGCGCTCTATTAAGAACTTTTTAACTAACTAACTAACTATCATTTTGATTTTGAGGGTGTTTGGACACAGTTTGCATCACTATTTTCCCAATAATTTGACAGACTTCCAGTGAGTTTCAATTCTAGAAGATACCCCGTCCTCATAAGGCCTGGGAACATGCGTGCACTTTCATAATAAAGCAGTATCCATGCATATGTGTAAGAAACCTGATGCAATTTACTGCCCCCTCTCCTTCACCTGGAGACAGACTGAAAATAGTACTGCAATACCCACATCTTCCATGAAACTGAAGGACTGTTTTCAGATCAATTTGTCTGATATTTTGTTCCATTTAACACCCTGCCCCCCACCCCTTTCTCATAAATGCTTTGAAGCAACTAGTTTCTTGTAGGAACAGTTTGGAAAAAACATACAATCAACGTGGCTACATCCATGAGAGGTGCTGTCTTCCAGAGCGTTTTCTTCCCACGGATGTTTTGCTGTGTGTGTCTCTGATGTTAGTTGGCGAAAAGTACATTATTTTAACCTACCAAAAAAATCTGTGCAATCAGTCTGTTTTGGAAACTACTTTGGTGCCCGAAAAAAGACATATGGATTCCTGCAATAGACGAATAACAATCCCCGCTTAGACCATTCTTTTCATATTACAAATATTTCTGGGATTCACATCTGAAGTCAGGGCATTGATATAGGCTGTGACAGAGAACCCAAACTAAGCAATGTCACTCGGGGAACATCACTTACAACGAATTTTTTACAACGCACTACCATTACATCGCAACCATTACAACGCAAACCATTACAACGCAATGCGCTGGGGGGCGCTCTAGGATAGGGAATGTATTTAATATACTATCCAACACCTTCCCTGCTATCCACGGGGACTGGAGTTGGAATAGTAAATTAAATAATTCACTATCCAGCGCCTAAAAGCATTATGCGTTGTAATGGTATGCGATGTAAAAACCGCGTTGTAAAGGCATGCGATGTAAAAGCATGCGTTGTAGTGACACCAATCCTGTCACTCGTATATGGATGGCCATCCTTCTTTGATGTTGCGCTTAAGCTCCTATTCCAAGTGGCCATGGGCGTAGCTTGGCTGGTAAGACAGGGGGGGAGGTGAACTTCAGACTTTCTGAACAATCAGTCTGGCAAATTATGGCAAAATACTTACATATGAAGCAGGGCGTGGGGGAGTTTAAGCGGCAGTAGAAAGAGAGCAGTACGGATTGTTGGGGGGGGCGTACTTAAAACACAATATTTTGTAAAATAAGCATAAAAAATTTAAACTTCAAAACAAAGGAGAGAACGAGAGTGTGTGTATGTTTTAGTCTGTGTGTGCTTCTAAAAATCCCAGGTGAAATCCGACAGACACTTCACAATACCCAATTTAAGCACCTGTACCCAACTATTTACAAGAGAATACATTTACTAGGGGGTGTAACATCCCAAACACCCCCTAAAGCTATTCCCTTGCCTGTAAATATCCTCATTATTTCAGTCCTCAGATTTACTGTTATGGCGCTTGGGGGAGACAACAGGCAGGTGTGGCTCCTTCATTAGAGCAGAAGAGAGTTGACCCACTTAAATGGACCCAAGATTAAATATAAAATGCTAATTCATTACCATTTTATTTTTCAGCGTCCTGAACCGAGAGTCAGGATGGGGCAGGGCTTAGTGAGAGCAGCAGCAGGGAGGAGGGTTGTCTGTTTGTCCACTTTTCAAAGTAGGAATGTCTCTTTGGCTGGCCATCTTGTGACAGTCAGCCTGGCATGCACACTTTGAAACCTCTAATCCAGCTGTTTTAAGACAGTAAGGTTATAGCTAGGGCAGGCCTCCTGAGTGCTGTGGAGCGTCTAGACAGGCCGCTCCCTCCAATCAGGGCGTTGCTCTCATGCTGGTGAGAGCAGCGCACGGATTGGTCAAGGGATTTGCTAGGGCCTGCACTGCAGTCGCAACGAGGTCCAGAATGACGAGGCCCTGTAGTGAACTAGGTGTTTTTTATATGTTTTAATTTTATTTGCATGCACGCCCCCATTTTTTTTTATATATATATTTTTTCTTCAGGCACAAACTCCCCTCCCCCTCCCCCCATACCCCCTTATATGCCAGCCGCCAATGATAACTGGGACTGTACGTTTTTGGGAACAACATGCAGAAGTCAGACTTACCCTCTCGATTTCAGCATGCTTTCTCCTAGTATTCCACTAGCAGACTTTGCCTGTTTGATTCAGGCGAAATGTCAGGGTGCAGTACCGATAAGCTGTGTTCCCGCTAAACTTGTAATAGTGATAAGCCCATTATCTATTGTTACCAGGGCCTTCCGAATTAACGGGCCACTCATTATCAAGGCCCACAAGTGAGGGCCCAATAGGAGTCGTTTGCTAAAGAGGACACTCCAGCAATTGTCCCAGCCAAACGAAGTGCAAAGAACTGGAGGGGCTGCTGAATATGGAAAATCTGCAGCACTGGAGTGGACTTTTTCTTAAACACATAAACCTGCTTCAACCTCGCTGTAGCTTGAGTGCTGGCAGAGGCGAACCCCCAGAGCCTTCCTAGCCGCTCAGTAACATTTTATGTGAGAAGGCCCTGTCTAGGTTTCAAGCCTGCAGCCAGTAGGGAAGGGAAGTGCATCCAAGGCAACAGGGGACAGGAAAACACTTGTTCAGCAACACCTGCCGATGCAAGGTTGGCATTGGCAGGGCAGGGCAGCTGTCGTGGGCAGGCTTCCAAAAGAGCTAGTGACCTGTTTCCTCGGGCACATGAAAACTAACCAACAATTTAAAGAGCTTGCAAGTGGAAAAATATAAAAGCTAAGTTGAGATGCCTAACACTCTTTCATTGCTTGAAATGCTAGCCTCTTTTCATTGGCTTAACTGACCGCACGATGGTCTTTCCAACGCATCTTGAAAAACCTGTCTCATCTGTGTGTGCATTTCTTACTGCCGAGGCCACTGAAAAGAGTCCCAGAATCTCCAAAAGCTGCCTTGGGACTTCAGATGTAATTGTATTTTTAAGAATTCACTTTGTTAATTTAAGTGATCAGTAAATTTCGAAAAAGTAACCACGGCAAAGTAAAGTTATAAGAGGCCACATTGAGCCAACTGGCTTACTTCTTGAGTCACATATTTGTATTCCAATTAACCCCTAACTAATAATTATGTTTGTGAAACTTATGGAACAAAAATACCATATTTTCGAGTTATGTCGAATTCTCATCCAGCAATACCAACAGAAGAATTATCAATACCACACCTTGGCCCCAATTATGAGCTTGTGAGACTTCTGTGCGAGGATACTGAGTGGCGTGAAGTAATGTTTCCGGATCCTGCCCATACATCCGGCATTGCGAGTAGTTGCGTTTTGATGGGGGAATCACAAGCAAACCTGGAATTGCCGGATCCAACTAGTCATGCAGTATCCCCATTCATAGAACAAATCTGCTTCAATTTACCACCTGCGGGAAACAGGTGGTAAATGCAAGTGGAAGGCCCGGTGCAGGGCAGGTAGGGGAGGGCACCGGAGAACAGCAGAGATTGTGAGAGGGTGAGGCGAGCATTCAGTGCTCCTCATGGAAGGAGTTGGGTGGGGGCCAGGGGTTGAGGCTGGGCTGCTCTGGGAGCCCAAGCCTTATCTGATATTACCGACTAGATTTTCCAGCTTGCAAAATCATGTATGGTGAGCCCACAAAAGAGGAATCCTGGTGCAGAAGTTCTGAGATGTATCCCGCCAGGGAGTACAGGTCAATCACATTTATAGTTGGCCCCTTGGAGTTTCTTCAGGGAGAGATATTACTCCATTAGTTCATATTCAGAGGTCAGACCATCGAATAACCACAGTAAAATTTTGAATTCCTTTGTGTGCGCTTCATTATGCCTAGTTTGTTCTTCCTTATTTCATTTATTATGTCATGAGGCATGTTGTCTCTCTACAGTCACACTAAAGCACCCACCTCCTTACAAAAGTTTCTTTTTCTTTTCCATGAATAACCTTTACAAAGCCCTACCCACACTGTTTGTGTCACTTCCTGGTGATACCAAGAAGATATGTCACAACCATCATGGGTAGGCGGGCAGGAAGTCACAAATAAACCCAGGAAGAACACACTAGGGATGATGAGTATTACCCCAACATTACTGCTGCATCTGCATCTTCCGTGGTTCATTCACTGCATTACCAGTGCATCTGTATCTTCCTTAGTTAATTCATTAGATCTCTAGGTTATGCCATATAAAAAAGCACAAGTTGTGGCATGACCATCTCTCTCTTCTGTTTTTTTGACTTTTTAAAAAGAAAAAAAATATTTCACTGCAATTTCAGGGAACTTTATTGAATCATGATACCACTGAAGACGGCAACGCCCGACCCACACCCACCACTGTTGTTGTCAGTATCTGTACTTGGCAATGAGTGATAAAGGTAACTGGTGAGGACAAAGCATCTGTCTTGCAAGCTTCAATAAAACAGATACCTAAATTTGTACCGAAAGGTGCTTCTACCCCTTTTGCTGAGTGATTTTGAACAATTGGAGGGAGACTACTCTTCCATTTTATACATTTTTCACATTACTACTTTTACACATTTCACTACTTAATGTGGCAGGACTAGTTAAGTCCCTGTCTAGGAAGATCCAAAATGAACAAAAATGCTTTAACTGAATGGAATTCAGCTGTGTGATTTTGTAGGAAAGTAGGATCTGCTTCTTATGATTACCCCCCACTTTTTTTGCTAAATGTGATACTGTTTTTGACTAGTCTGATTGGGATCCTGCTAATCAGGACCCCAGTCTATCTGCTTTCTCCCTAAACTGCTATGTTATGTACTTAGGTACACTCCAAATTGGATACTGGGGTACCCTTATCAGTCCTTAGCATATGGTACCCATGTACCCAATGCATAGGTACGCCAGGAGCCTCCCATTGGCTGAGGCATGTATTATGCCACCCATGAGAGGCCATGAAAAATGGAACCTACAGGCCTGCCATTGCAGCCTGTGTAAGTTGGTGCATGCACCACTCACTTAAGATGTAGGTGTACTATATCTAATGGTGACTACACTTAAAACCTATCAGTCACCCCAATAGCAGGCCTTGAGAATCCTGAAGGCAGGGTGCTTGGTTCTAAGTGAGATGGTACCACTGTATGAGCAGGACACACCTGCAGCCTACGGAGTCCATTCTCCCGGGTTGTTAGTGCAGCAGCCATTTGTGACATATAGAGTGGCATTATGCTACCGCGTGATGATCAGCTCTAAAACAGCTGAAAGTAACCCTATCGTGTTTGGTGTCAAACATTGTGGAATCATACCCACACACCAGTAACCAGTAACCCTGGGCCTAGGACTACGCTACGCTCGCGTAGTTTACATAGTTTGCGCAACTACGCGCTACGCGTATTGCACATAGCACAGTGCAAAAACGAGTAGAGTAGCGTAGCGGGCATTTTTTGCTTGCTTGCGGTCCTCAACATCAAATTGGCAACCGCAAGCGAGCAAAATGACATCCTGGCGAGACTTTTTCCTCGTTCGCAATCAGCAACATCAAGTTGCCGATCGCGAGCGTGGAAAATAAACCTCCTGGCGAGATTCTCAACGCGGGGAGGTCAGGTTTCTCATTGCGAGTGGTCGCGTATGCTCGTGACCGCTCCTGATGAGAAACTACCAGTCCGCGTTGAGAAAACTGACGCTCGAGTACAAATCTACTTGAGCGGCAGAAAACGACCGCTTGCACTGTGAAAGATGCCGTTTGCAATGATTGCACAGTGTGGGCAAGCATCCGGCACTGTGCAATCAGTGCGAACAGCATTTTCCCTGCCGCACTACGCAGATCGCGTAGCTATGAGTAGTGCGACTACGCTAACTACGCCCAGGGTTAGTAACCAGTGTGGAAGTTATGATTCCACCCATCAGATGCGAGCTATGTTGGGTCCCTTGTGTTCCTTGTACCAGCCTTCTAGTCCCAGGCAGCACAACATGGTTGCTGCCGACCAGAGACACATTTCTGCCCTCCTACTGCTGAGCCAAGCTCGAGCAGAGGAAGGTGGAACAATAGGCATCCTGTCACAGGGAGGTCTGACCACCTCCCAGATAGGATTTAGTGTATTAGGGCTGGGTGGGTGCGCTTGCCAGTGAACGAAAGTCTGCATGCAGGGCACATTTGGTGTCCTTGCATATAGTCCAGTTCAAACCAGTCCTAGGAGCCATTGGCTCCTGCTCTGGCGCGAAACTGGACAAATGACATTGGAGTAACCTCCCAACTGTCCAGACTCGCCCTTGGGAGTATGTTGGTGCTCGCGCCGGATGCCGACCCCTCAGCACTCAACAGCCTTCATGGGACAGCTCGTCATGCTCAACATCTCCTGGTCCCCATGGCTGTATTGTCAAGAACCCCGTCAATGCACCTGAAGCACCAGACATGGGTGGGCATTCATCTTCCTGAGACCCTGGTCACTCCTGAGTGACCCAGTCTCTCTCCCCTCTACTTTCAGGTACTCTTCAATAAGAATCCACCTTTGGTTTCCAACAGACACTTTTCTTCCTTCCAGTAGTGGCTCTTTTTCAAAGTCCTCCATAGAGATCAACAGCAGTTTCTGACGCCACTTCAGACCTATGCATCCCTTTGGATACGTAACTCTGGTACTACAGTATCCACGGGTGGGGTGGCTATCCATCCTCCTAACTTCCACGGGGTTTCTTCGAAGTCCATTTGGAAGGGTCCTTAAACTCTAAAACTTCAACCGCGACTTAGCCATAGAATTGTACGGAGCACCCGGTCCCGTCCTCCATGGGGTCCCTACTTACTAAACATGGGTGGTTCCTTGGGGTCCCAGTGATTCTACATTCTCTAGTTACTGTCTTGACTCGAGTCATGGTTCTTATACCACTATTTTAGTATATGGTTTGGTCTCCTCCTGGAGCCCACTGTGTATTAGTGCTGTATACTATTGATTCTGTGCTACAATATTGTGTGCTTTGTGAGTATCTTCATGTAGAAGATACTGTGTCGTACTAGAGAATGTTATATTAATAAATACTTATTTTTATAATTACTGTGTGGTTCTTCTTTCATTTAACCAATACAATAAGGTTGCATTCTGGTAAAACAAGCTGCTTGACATTCCTTCAAGTCTAAGCCTGAAGGCTGCTCTCCACAGCTACCACTTGGATAGCTTTCTAAGGTTATCTTTCACCTCTTCAATCACCATAAGGGTTATATGACTGGTGCAAGGTGGTCATTTTAATTAGTGGACAGCATATACCTGGCCAACTTCTCACAGATATAATATATATAAAAGGCATATAGCCATTCTTTTGACATCCAACCCCCATAAAATGCGTCTTCTAAACCAAAATCCAGGAGAACTATTTCTTTATCCAAATGTAACTCAGAGCAACCATGGGCTAAAAGATGGACTTGGATGAAGGACCAATCAACCAGTAGGAATACGTTAATACAGAGTTTAACATATTGGTGAACCCAAATCCCCAAGTCATCTCAACGAAAATATTATAGCCAGTAGCTAAATCAATCTTAGAAGTGAGCAGCGCAAAAAGAATAGTTTCTCTGTACTCTAAAAGAGACATCTGACTAGAGAGAACTAAGGGAAAGTCCCACAGGGGATGCACCACCTAGCTAGAAGTGTTCAAAATTACAAGACCCTGCAGTGATCTGGCAACCAGGCAATCTAGGACTTCCAATCCACCCCATGAAGCCCCAAAAGCTTTGCTGGCCACCCACTGCACCTTATGAGTTACCACTTCTAAACCCTTATGGAAACAAAGGTTGGGCGAAGTGGCATATTTTTCTCATGAAATTTTGTGAAATGTTATGAAAATGTAGTAAATTACCCCTTTTGTAGTGAAATGTGATTTGCCAGTATTTTGTGTCACTTTTTTTGTCAGAGCTTGTATTTCGTATGAAAAAAATCTCACAAGATGTTTTCACATGAGATGCATGCTTGTGTAAAAAAAAATGTACACAAAATCGCACAAAGCATAATTTTGAGAAATTTCATGAATTAATGAGAAGGTCAGGAATTTAGCAAGTTTTGCTGGCGTTATTAAAATGTTCTGACCATAAGCATACACTCAATAATACAAAGTGCAAATGCAAACAGTTCCATACTGGCTGCTTTTAGATCCATCCATTTGGAAGTTTTTTCCTAACTCTCAATTGTTCCAGCTTTCCAATGTGTCCAGATTGCCATCATGGCCCTACATTCCATTTTAACTTTGTTGAAGACTTTAAGGGACTTTCAACAGCTTGTTTGAATCCTCAGGCGTTGGATTGCATGCCTGTGGTAGTTGTTGCATCAGAGATTTCAAGTGAGCTTGAACCCAAAGCTCAAGAAACACAGTTGATGCCGTATAACCCTGGTCGCTCAATCAGGCCTGAATGGGCACTTCTTTGGTGGTCAAAAGAGCTGATATTCTAGATTGTAGAATCTCCATCCTGTGTTCAGGTACAAATACTCTGCCTAGATGTGTGTGAAAAAATCATCCCCAATGTATTGCAACATTTGGGACGACGACAGATGAGATTTCTACCAATTGATTAGAACAGCGTGCAGGAGCACATACCCTCATCTTTTGGAGCTCCGCCAGTTTTGAAGGTGGTGCTTGCAGCAACCAGTTGACTAAACAGATGTGTACCATGATGACTTCAATGGGTAGTAACCCCATTAATAATGGTACCAACATGTTAGATTTTGGACCAAATGGTAGTAATGTGACCTGGAAATGACATTTGCACACAGCAAGGAACACAAATAAGCGTATTTATGTATGCATCATGTGTGTCCAATGATGTCACGAATGTCTGTTAGCAAATCATTGGCCATTGAGTCATTGCTCAATTCAAGTTCTTGAGGTAAAGCACTAATCTCAATCATCTTGATGGCTTTGGAACCAGGAATATTATTGAGTGGAATCCTGAATCTCACTCTTTCTTTGGTGCAGGCACTATGACCTTGGCACAAACACGATGGACAGGCTTTTGAGCGTCTGATTTTTGCTAGGTAAACCCTCATCAAACATAGGTGGGCAAATAGCACTCATGCACTAATTGGTATCTCAGATTACGGAAGAACATGTGCCAATTGTACGTTATCCCCATTCTACAGTGCACAAAGCAGAATGGGTTGCAGTTTGACTCCCCACATTTGGTATTCACCAGTTTGCTCCAAGGAAGCAGTGCAACTTGCAGACCTATTTAACCGTGCCCTGACAAGGGGATTAAAGACGACATCCACCTTCCACTTGCATAGCAAATGTTCTTAAAATAGTCTTCTATGTTAGGCTTTGTAGCAAGGGACCAAGCTCCCCCCGCCCCCCCAAAAAATGTAATTGCTTTGCTGGAAGAGGAAGCTCTGCCAGAGCTTCTCCCACTGATGGGAAGCATAAGCGCCCCGTTGTCGCTGAAGCACCACCGATGGCCCCATCCACCGCCCCACTACTGACTGATGTGTTTACTCTCATGCCCATCCCTCTATACTATGCATGTGTTTCTTACTAGCTCCCTTCCCTGAGGCACTCTCGTGAGATCTCCTCACAGTCACTCCTTGTTGGTTAATAATCCCTCTCCCATGCACTGCCCCTTGTGTGTAAGTCTCTGTGTGTGCAAGTGGTAAGATGCTGAGCTCACGTGGCACAGTGATGGTCATTCTTTGTAACTTGTGGTCATCCAGTGGAGGGTGCCTTACCCTGAAGCTTTGTATCAACTTGTGTCACTTTGTGCCCATAAACGGCTTTAAAAAATCCGAGCCACGCTGCTTATTCTATAGAAGCTGCTGCTCATCCTTTTTTTTAAAGTATTTTATATGAGTGTGTCGAAATATATTGTTTTTCTGACGTTTTGCTTTTTTTTTTTCTCTCTTAAAGATTTCATTCCTGATCTCTGCCTACATCAGCCCAAAACTTTCCACTGAGAGCTGCTCAGCTTTGGGAGGTGTTGCACACTACCTGTACCTCTGCCAATTCAGCTGGATGCTCGTCCAGGTTAGTGCCTCATTGCTCGGCTGGTTCATCCGAATGAATGATTAGACAGCGCCTGTGAATGAGAGTCTCCTCCTAAAGTGAACATTCAGAGTGAGAAATTGGAAAAGTTCATAAGCGGCGTTGCTCAACACGCACAAACCTTGCCGAGGCATATGCATGTTTGTACAAAAGGCGCCAGTAAAACTGAAATATTGATGCGGGGATGGCAGAAGAGTGATTTACACACGGAGGATGAGTCGAGCCTGGAGACCCGCCGCTGCCATCTATCGGAGAGCAGGGGAATACCTGTGATAGTGCAGTCTTTTGAAACAGGCTAGGCCGAGCTGGTATTGGGCAGTTACCCTAACAACTGCAATGTACAGACTTCATGTCAAATGTATATACATACACTTCAAAACAATACTGTGCATTCATTTCAAAGCAATGGATTGTAAAGTACAAGTGCCGCGTGCTTTCTTCCTTATGCGATGCAATCCATTGTTCAAACAATGTGTTTCTGTTAGAGAAGAAAATAGTGGTGCATGAACATCTTTCACTGGTAATTCCTGGTGTCCAAACAGACATAGCGCTCCGAGGAGGGCAGTATTTGGTGATGCATATATGATTTTAAAGAATAAATTGTATGCAAAAAGGGTAGTTTAAAGGAGACCATTTATTCTCATGAATATCATTTTTGTTATTAGTACATTTGGGGGTTTGCACGGAGGAATATGCAACGCCCAGTTAGTTCAGGGCATTTGCAGAACACAGTGCATTAGATTATGTTCAAATTGTCTGTTGATGTGCTTGATATGAATGACTGTCCCTTCTGAACATTCGTCAAAAAAGAAGGTTCAAGTTTTTTTCGTTCAAGGACGCAAGACAACTTTCACACCTGGACTCAGCACCACTAGATTTATGTTCTTAGTGGACTATAAACAGGGATTATCAAGACAGACACACTCCAGTCTAGCTACATGGGGGAATATTTATTAAAGAGCTGCGTTCCCCTTACGCCCGCAATGGGATGCAAGAGCGACGCGACACTTAAGATAGATTTATCAAGCCACGCCAGGCCACCTTGCAAGGCCCTTCATGGCTTACTAAATCTAGAATAATGCAACGCTGCACAAATCGCTGCGTTGCATTACTCTTCCCCAGGGAGGTGTTTCATGGATGAAGCATGGGTGTTCCCACGCATCCACCCATGGATTTAGACACATTTGCATATTTTCCAACACTGGTAGACCTGGGAATGCGTCAAAATGCAATGCCTCCCCAGGGGAGACGTAACAAGGAGAAATACCTTTATTTCCCCTCGTTCCTTACTCTTTCTATGTGTGCTTAATTCTGCAGCACACACAGAAAGAGGAAAATGCCTCAGGGTATTGTTTTTGTGCAGGAAGGTGCCCCTTCCTGCACAAAAACAATTCTCCTTACTACACAAGCATTGGCGCTAGGTAGCCACAAGGGCGCCAGGACAAGGAAGGGACAGGAATGCATCATATTATGTTCAATACAGTGCACTCCTGCTCTTTCACCCAGCACAGCAAGGTGGCTTGCTATGCTGCACAAAAGCTACATAAATATGCCCCAGCTTTAGTGCCTGCCCACAGATAGCTGTGTTCACAACCAGAATAAAAGCAATTTTTCCATTACTTCATCACATGGTGTTGCTAGACCTAAACATTGTAGGAGATACGTCAATCTGCAAATTATCCTTTAATGGGAAGCCATCTTCATCATTTCTACCATCAAATTACTGTGTTTCCTGCATAGGGCTGACTTCCAACGACAAAGTCTACATGCTTTCTCCTCTTCTAGAAGCATGGCAGTTCATGTCCTCTGATGCTTATGAAGCATATCGTGTAGCAGTACAAAGGAGGCAGGTGTCTGCAAGTCGTCGCTGTTAGCTTCCCTTTTTGAAATTCAAATTTCAGTCCAGTTGCGTTCCAGATAGAGACAAGATTTGGGAACGTGAACAATATCAACAGCTAGCAACACCTCCAGCAGGAGGAGGGTGGGTAGGAGGGTATGTCAATGCCTTCTAAGATCACTTCCTATGGAACAAGATAAGGTGAGAAATTATGAACAGCGGCTGTAGTCGTGAAGAAAAACTGCATTGTCAGGTACCTCATAATTCTTATCATCTGAGAGAGATGTCTCCTTAATATCTTGGAAAACCCGCCAAACATTTCAGTAGTAATTAGGGAGCATATTTATCAAATAGTTGCATTACCCTTGCGCCACGCAATGGGGCGCAAGAGCAACACAACTCTTAAGTTAGATTTATAAGCCAAGCAAGACTGCCTTGCGTGGTCCTGCGTGACTTGTTAAATCTAGAGTAACGCAGCGCAAATCACTGTGTTGCGCTACTCTGACCCAGAGAGGCCTTCCACAGGTGGAGCATGGGTGTACCCAGATTTACCATTACTGATAGACCTGGGAATGCGTCAAAATGCTACGCATACCAAGGGAAGGCATAACGAGGAGAAATATCTTTATTTCCCCTGGTTATTTCCTCTTTCTATGTATGCTGCATTCTGCATCACACATAGCAAGAGGAAAATGCCACAGGGGATTGTTTTTGTGGAGGAAGGGGGCACATTCCTGCTCAAAAACAATCATGCTTGCAATGCGTGGACCCTTGTACTGCAGTGCAGAGGGGCCTGTGTTGGTGCTCGGCAGTCAAGAGTGTGCTAGTGCATGGTAAGGACAGGAATGCGCCGTATGATGTTCGATACGGCACATTCCTGCCCTTTCACGCAGCGCAGCACGGTGGCTTGCTGCATTGCTCTGCTTGAAAGAAATTATAAATATGCCCAACAGGCCTTCTATTTCAATTCAAAAGGAAGTTTTTATGCTTGTTAGAAAATGCACAGCAGAATGTTTGAGCACACTGCTAAGTGCAGTCAGGAGCATTAAGAGCATGTTTTGCTCGAAAGGGTTATTGTTCAAGGAAAATGGATTTTATTAGAATGGGTGTCAAACCACTACCATGTGGTAGCTATTCTTTATTTATATCTTAATGTGTGCACCTAAGCCACGCAGAACCCACCACTCTAGTCAGGGCAAGTAAGTTGAACACCAAAGAAAACATGTGCGCACCCCCTTGGAAGCTTGGCAAGAGCAGTCAGGCTTATACCAGAGGCAATGTGTAAGGCGTTTCTGCAACACACTCACACCAGCAACACAATAAATACAAACACAAAAGGAGTCTCCAAACAATGTTATATAAACCTATATTGTATATTGTACATAGCCCAGAGACCAAAACCGCATAAATCAGTAATTACTTTGCTAACTAGGCAATGGTTAATACATCACTGTTGTAAATGGCCCTTTCTAGGGGGCTTACCCTCAACTTGTTGCATTTCTCCTTCCCAGTTTTCTACTGCTCTGGATTATAGCCTTAGGACTTTGAGCGTGTTCGATAGTGCCATTCAGTGCCAAAGCAATGTGCTCTTCATATACCTGATTGGCTGATTCGACTTAGCTGTAAGTCCCTTGTCAAGTGGTAAGACATATACCCTGGGCATTTATCTCGAATGCTCCTCCATGGGCCTGCAGCACAGGTTGTGCATCCACGGAGGTAGCTCATGGATTGTGCCAAAAGTTTGCCCTGGTGGCGTCTATGTGCAGAGGTTACTGTTACATGTTTTGGCAATTAAAAAGCTATATGCCAAGGTTCTACATGTCTCATTCTATATTGTAGTTCTCTCTGGTGACAGTGTGTGATTTTGGTAAGAGGTAGGACATGTGTGTGTGTGCGTTGCATGAAAGGGTTATAAATGGCACCGGATGGTGTGTTCGGTATGAAGGGGCCTGCTTCTCGCATTGGATTAGCATGAGGTAATGTGGGAAAAGGCTATTGAGCTGTATTTCCTATGGGCAGAGCAGTAGCCGTATCGTGTTTGATGAGTTCGTGATGGCGAATCATCTTCTGTAGTGCGAGAGGATCTGACATTACGTGTGGGGAAATTTCACTTTTGGGAAAGTGAACATTTCAATGATCATGGCTCTGTGTGGCTGTCCCAATTCACATCTGGTTGCTAGGGGGCAGCTACATCTGTGCATTTCTGATTTAATGCCATACACTAGTGGCTCAAGGGAAACTACATACCCCTAATTCTGAGGGGCCTTTCTGCGATGCTTACGTGGGGTTGGAATTGGCACCTGCATTCCAAGGGGCAGTGTCTTGGCCTCAATAAAGATAGTGATCAAATCTCCCAGGCTAGAATGGCAGACAGGACAACATTTAGAGAGGCACTGTATATTTCAAAGGTGGCCTTTTGAACTGTTCGTATCTTCAAAGGCCATGGTGGGTATAACTACTGGGGCTCTGGCCTCTGACAGCAGATATGCTTTTGGAATTGGAACCATACTACACTGGTTTGACCCTGGGACATTGACACAAGGAATCATTAGGGCAGGAGGAACTGCAACTGGACTATCTGCAGAATTGCTGTGGCCAGGAGCTTGTCGTGCTCCAGGAAGCGGACTATCATTTGGGGGATTTTGCCTGAATGTTGCCGGACTCCAGCTAAGTGCCAACTGTTGTGCCTCGGGCCCCGAAGTACTCTCCAAGGGCTGGTTAGCTGGACTCGTATCCCAGAGATCCCAGGGACACAAAGGATCTCATGGTTTTCACAAAATCGTAAGGGTGTGACAGAAATGGGTGGAATAATTGTTAATTGTGAGAAGGACAATCCTGACTGTTAGACCTGACACCTTTGGCATGGTTTTTCCCCCATCTTTTTGCCTCTGACTCATGTATTTTTGATGCTGTGCTGGATTTCGTTTTTGCTGGTTTAGATGCTTTGGCCACTCTTCCACTGCTGATCAGTGCCAGAGTGTAAGTGCTCCCTCTGTAAATTGTCATATTGATTGGATATACCTGATTGGCATATTTGTATCACCATGAAGTCCCTAGTAAAGTGCACTGTGTGTGCCAGGGCTGGTGATGACAGATGCTACTAGTGGGCCTGCAGCGCAGATTGCGCCACCCACATGAGTAGCCCTAAAATGGTGACTTAGGCCTGCCAGCGCAGGGCCTGTGTGCAGTCAGTGACTGCCATGTCCGCCTGGCCAGTGTCCCCACTGGCTGGGCCTAACCCTTCCCTGTCTGTGCACATCAGTCACCCCTATGGAAGGCTCAAGGTACCCCCCTGGGCAGGGTGCAGTGTATGGATAAGGTAGAGCATGTACTAGTGTAGGTCACATGCTCTGGTAGTGAGCGGCAGCCATTTTGTGTTCTCACTGCTGTAAGGCTATCTTGCTTCATAGAGTAACATGGGGGAGGCTGGTCCCAATGGATACCAGCCTATCTTCCCATAGGAACAAGATGGGACATAAGTGAATGATGTCCCTGAACTCAGAATTTAATAACACATCTTTTAGTGAAGGTTGTTTTTAAATCCTGTGTTTGAGAATAGTACTTTTAGAAAGTGGCTGTTCTCTTGTCTAACCTTTCTGTGTGCCTGGGCCTGTTTGTGGATTGACTGTCTGGCCTGAGTGTGACAGGGGCTGCAGAGCCCCCAGGGGATTGTCTGAGTCAGCCCGTGGATGAAAGGCAGCATCTGCTGCCAGGGAAGTGGGAGGAGATCACACCTGATAGTGACAGGGCTGTGCCTGCCTGACCACAAAGCTGGCTCCACCCCCCTGCTGGGCGACTGTCACCTCTGTACCTGATACTGAGATGAAGAAGGAAGCCAGGAAACCCCCAGTGCCTCAGCTACACCCAGAACTGGTTTAGACCGGGCTCAGGGCCCACTTGCACAAAGACTTCAAAGGACTTCAAAGACTTTTTGGGGTATAAGAGAAGGACTCCTGACTACAGAAAATCAGATTCTACAATCAAGAAGGAACCTCTGCTGGAAGAAGGACTGCTGGAGAACTGAAGGAAGATTGCCTTGCTGTGTGCTCTAAGGGCTGACCTGTTCTGTTGTTGCAACTGAAAGCTGAGGAGGAGAAAGGGACTTTGCTGTGTGCTGTGACCCTACCTGCTTGATCTACCAAGACTTTGCTGTGTGCTGTGTCTTCACTGAATCTCCAAGGGCCTGAGAAGAGCTGGCCTCCTGTTGGGAACCCAGGGTTAAAGGTTCCTAAAGCTTTGCCAAGAATTACTGCAAGATCGTGCTATTGTGGCCTGGAGCTCGTGGTACTCGACTGTGGAGTGTGAGTAAGGGATCGGTGTGCTCATCGGCACATTCCCAACGAGGGTCGGAGGTCTGTGGTGCCTCCCCTCGTGAAATCTGCTTCAAAGTAGTTGTGAGGCCGAGAGGGCGGTCTATTCGTGACCTGCGCCCTCAAAAACCATCTGCCGCCACTTCACCGCCGCTGCCCGGGCCAGGAATATCCCTAGAAGTGACCGTTCGTGAACGGGAGCTGCAGCGGCGAAGATCGGAGCCGCCGCGCTCCCATTGGCTGAAGGAGCCGAGCCCCCTCACTAACGCCGCGACGGGATAGGCCCGTGCGCCGCAGCGTCATCAAGGTTGCCGCGCCGTGATTGGCTGAGGAGCGGAGCATCATCGCCGCACTGCCATTGGCTGACTCCCGGGTGTGGAAGGAGGCTCGACCCGAACGCCGCGACCGGATTGGTTCCCGGCCTCAGGTCCTCGGGGAGTGCTGCGCAATCACCGCCGGACCCGGGGAAGAGTGACCCGACCTCGCCGTGGGAGTTCGCGAAGTGCCCCAGCCCCCGGCCTGCGTCTCTGCTCCCCGCCACTCCCGAAGGACCGAGAGCGGGCGGAGAGGTTGCTGAGACCAGCCGGGCCTGAGCGCGAGTGAGCGCTGATAGGCGAGGTGCGCCTGAGGCCTTAGGAAGCGCCGAACGAGGAAAAAGGAGTGCCCCCAGCATTCCGGTGAGGCGCGCTTGTAGCGCGAAGGGCCCCTGGCGTTAGGGGCTGATTCTTTTGGCCAATTTAGCAGTTGGCATTGTTTTTACTGCTCGTTTTTCGAGCTAATATAAAGTAGCTCAATATTACTCGTTTTTAATATTGAAGGACAAGAGACTTGAGACTGCTTTGATTAAAGAACTTCCTATTTACCAGTGCAACCACTAAGATTATGTACAACAGTTACCTGAAGAAGTAATTAACGTATATTGATGATTCTTACTGCTGAAACTAGATAAAGATATATATATTTTTATAAAATATACTTACCTGTGTGGTCTCAGTTTGTGGTGGATTGGGGATTATTGTTGTGTTGAGTGCAATTATTATACACATTGCCTTGGGGATAAGCCTGCCTGCTCGCGCCAAGCTACCTAGACGGAGAGCGGAGGTTATCTACTTTGTGTATTCCTTCACCCTGACTAGAAGCAAGGGTCCCTACTTGGTCTAAGGTACTTACCTGTGGAGAGGTGTGGCTCAATGGTTAGAGGCGGCAGACCTGTAAGCAGAGAACGGCCCGGGACCAGGGTTCAATTCCCGACGCGGCAGGGTCTTGGACCAGGGTCAACGGACTCGATAATTCTCACCTCAGTACCTACTCTAACCAGGGAACACACTCGGTAACTCTGGGCATTAAGCTTGCCTCATCTCTACAACGGCCCCCCACAGACGCCGGGGATGCCTGGTTTCACCCTGGAGATACCCAGAAAGGGACCATCTCACAGGGAAAACCAGGACGGGTTCCCCAGCGGTCTACAGCGCCAGGACACTCGGGTAGAGTAACAGTGCGCTTTACAAGTATCCCACATACATACATACATACCTCTGTCAATTAGAGACCCCCAGATCTAACACTGATGTACACCAAGCACTCCTGTGATCTTATTAGGTACTATGCGGCAACTTAGATTCCCAACGTAGGGTACAGGAACACCTGCACTCCTACTACACAGCATATGGTAATGTCTGGAGCACCTTGATTGTAAATACAGCCAGTGTCTTTCCCAGGGTTCTACCCAGAGTATTCACCCAGAACAATAAAGGATAAATGCCCCCAAGGCGTGCACAAACATGGGTGGGGCAACCCCACGAAGGGCTTCACAGTGCTATCGCCACTCGCAAAGCTTGTGTTTCTGCGAACGCGTGGTGCCGCCACTGTAACACGGTACCTGCCCTGCCTCTGCGCAATGAGGCTTCCTCTGGATAGGGCTCTGTCGTCGGCCTCATGGGGCCAATTGGAGGTCCACATCACCCTCTCACTGCAAAATCCACTTAGAGAAGGGCGCACACTGAGCTTCCCATAGGGAGACTTTAAGGTTCCTCCCTATCATACCAAAACTAGAGTGGCCAGTGCCAGAAGGGCGGGCCCGCAGAATGCCTCAGATGCGGCTGTCGAGTGGCCTTCCTGCTTCGGAGCTCACACAGATGGCCAGCTCACCAGTGGAGCAGGCAGCATGGCGGTGGTTCTGCTCCTCATTTTGCCATCAGGATCCAACAAGGCCGAGACGTCGGTGGAGTTCCCGCACTTCACTCACTTCCCTCCTACTGGGATTTCTGTCACTGCTGTCTCTCTTGCTGGAGAGGCGGCAGGGAAAAACAGCTGGTACACAGGAGGCCCCTTCTTCCTGAAGGAGTATGACCTCACATGGCCACAGTGCTCACCTGCACTGAAATTGCACAAAGTGTAGTGCTTAACACACACTGGAGGGAAAGGTTTAGGTGGCCGGACTCATTGTCCCATGGCCTGAAATCTTTCCAGAACCCCACAAGAGCAGGTAGCGGTAGCCACAAGACCCTTGAGTATACCGGGAAGCACGAAGTGCAGCAGCTGACCAGTGCACTGGGTTCCTTAGCAAAGTGTCAGAGTCTCTAGCAGTCAAGCAGGTCAGCCCGGCAGAGCATAAATGGTCCAAGTGGTGATATTTTCGGCAGCACAACTGTCTTTGGTACAGCATATAGAGCCAGCAGCTTCTGGTTACAATTCCCACACAGTGTCTAAGATCATGGGATCAGAGCCCCTGTACTAATAGTCAAAATGTCTTTGATCTAGGGAGAACTTCAAAAGAAACTGTAGAAGTGCACAATACCCCCTTTCAACACAACCCTGGCTCCAGGTGTACAGTAGGGGGTAAACAAGCACTCTGTGTGGGGTCAGGACACAGCTTATATAAATGTAAATCCAACCCTCCTCCCTCTCTCCCAGGTCAGGAAGACCATTCAGTATGCAGTTGCAACCCAGTTACACCCAACCCCTTCTTATGTGATGGATATTTGAAAAGTATGCACAAAGCATAGCTGTCACTTTGCCCTAGACGTGGATTGGACTCAGGCTGCAAAGCACATAGAGTCATAGGCACAGAGAAATGCCCACTTTCTAAAAGAGTAATGAATAATCCACTTACACCAATAAGCAGGATTTATCACCACTATTCCAAACATACCAAACATGATAATGCTACTCCTTCCAGATCAGGAACTTACACACACACACACACACACCCACACACACACACACACACAAACACACACACACACATATATATATATATATATATATATATATATATATATTTCGCTCAAGCTCCTCTCGGTTAGCAAGAAAAGAAAAGCAGCACTCAAGGAATCAGGATGCACGGTGATTTATTATTAAGGGAAAAAAAGCACAAGACGCGTTTCGGCGTGAGCCTTCGTCTTATATATAGGTTTTTTCTTCTTTTTTTATTACAAAGTGGCAGTCACACTGCGTACTTATGCTTAGGTCAGAGTTTCCATAGGAAGAGCATTATTTCTTTCACTTATAACTTTGGTGCCGTTTGACAAATCTGTGCGAAACTTTCCCCCCTCAAAAAAGTTCATTCATATTGGCTCCGTCATGGAAAGCTTTGTGCTGATCCATAAAGTGGGGTCCAAGAAAAAAGGTGAGTGTCCCAAAAGTGTAATTTTGTGTGTTAGTTCCCATAAAGAAATGTGCTCTCTAATAAAGAAAAAAAGGACTGAACGGGCTTACACTAAATTTTGCAAATAGTTAGAACCTTACTCAGAAAGTGTGTCTTTTGTGCTTTAGTGTAGGTTTACGTAGCTGCTTTTGAGAAATTAGCATTTAAAAGGGGGCTTGAGATTGGCAAGAGCAGGTTAAAAAGTTAGTTATATCTGGATCATTGGTGTCCAGATAGGTTCTGATTGACCAATTTAAATCAGACTAGCCAATCCGGATTGGCTAGCCACAACATGAAAATTAATTAAAAATATATATATGGGGTAGGGAGAGCACACCCTGACCCCCAGAGGCATGTGGGAAGGCCCAAAGGAACCCCCGTTTTTGGCTGGCCACAACATTTTGTGGCAGCCATTATAGGACTATAAGTTATAGCTAGTAAACTAAACTATACCTGGCAGTCATTGCAGAATTACAAGTTATAGATAGTTCACTAAACTACAACAGGATTATTTCAGGTTTGTTTTTTGGGTGGGGGGTTAAGGTTCGCTCATGTCATATTCCAACAGCTAACTATAATAAAACATTAACCAATGCTTTTTCAGTTTTTCAGTGAAACAAATGTATATATAAACACATTAAAACTACAGTGGTTTATAAAGGACTCATTAAAGCAACAGAAAATAAGTATTCCATGGTCACAGTAATTACTCAGTTAGAGATAAATAATGTACAGCCCTGTTCTTCATATGTACCAGTTATTTAATCATAACAGTTTCACATTATGCATCTTTTTTGATGCCTCAATAAATGTGAATTGCTCATAAGTGTTTGCACAGTGAAGTAGTTGAAGAAAGTGATTGAGTGTGCAAACAAGAAAAATAGACTGAAGAGACACAATGTACGCAGTCAGCAATAGAGGAATATATCACAGTATAGGTATTTAGTTTAGTGGCTATACCTGGACTAAATGTTCATGTGCACAAAACGTTTCACCTTGTGGAGTCATCATCATCAATAAATCTTTATTCGACTGCAAATCAACCATAAAAGATTACATAATAAAAACATTTCATACAATTAAAACAATCACATTTATGTTAAAATATTGTTTTAAGCAATATAAAATCATTTACCAACCATGTTCCAAAGCAGCACTGCGGTGGAAATGTATTTATAGATCATTAAACAAATAAATTGATCTTTCAAGCGTAATAAATATTGTAACGCAGCCCTGCACTTTCTTATATTTGAAAATCTTAACAGTGGTTTTAAAAAAGTGCGTCTAGGGGTAGTGTAGAGTCCACAGAAAAACATAAAATATAAAGTGCTCTGTGCTGATTCTGAGTCACAAAGACACAAATCCAATTTTGTGTGACAATATGCATCACGCGGATAGGATAGGAAATCAATAGGTGGGCAATACCCATCCTGAATCTTATAAGATAAAACATCTTAGGGTTATTAAAATAGAAAGAGAGATAGGGTTCAGTACTTAAAGAACAAACCAGCAATGAGTGTTCGATAACTCTTTTCTTGCTATATTCTACACGATCTCTGTCTTCATAGCTATATGTCATAAATATTCTTTTCAGTTTGACTCTTGGAATTTTGACTATATTACCGGGAGTGTCAATACAGTCTGGTAGCCCCAGCGTCCCTAGTAACTCGTGTATATACATAATCCAAGGAATTTTCTTGACACAGTCCAGTTTCAAACAGTCAGTGATTATAGCACAATTTAGGACAGTCTCTTCTTTCACCCAAATATTACGCCATAACAGAAGTGGTGATAACTGGAGACGAAAAGATAGTGGGGTTACACCGAATTCATTATGACAAATAGTAACAGCAGTACTTTTAGGTACTGTTAACAACCATTTCAGAAACATATTTTCAACTCTCTGTAGACCAGCAGTGTTACAAAACCCCCAGACACCAGTGTCATACAAAGTGATTGCACACGTGCGAGCCTTGTATATATCTGTGATTACTTTTATAGGCCGGGAGCTTGGTTCTTTTGTGAACCTAAACATAGCCTCAACGTTATGATTAAAACCTCCAATTCTTGCCCCCACTAAGTGGAACCATGTATTTTTTTTATTAAAAAGAATGCCCAAGTAGGAAAAGGTGGGTACACAAAGTAATTTTTCATTATTAATAGAACATGTTTTTGTGTTCATGGGAGGTTTGCCCACCACCATAACATGGGATTTAGCAACATTTATTTTCAATCCAAGATCCCTCATTAAACCATTAAAACTAGTTAAAAGCCTCTGCAGCCCCCCGCCCCTATTCCGGACAATAAAACACACTCATCGGCATGTAGAAGTGCTGGAAGGGGTCTACAACCTATCTGGGGTACATCCAAATTCCCATTGACCAAATTACTCTCCAGGTCGTTGATGTAGAGGCAGAATAAAAACGGGGCGAGGACGCAACCTTGACGGACCACACGATCCATCTTTATTGGGTCAGTGAGCTCGCCATTGACACCATACCACACTCTACCCGTTACACCCTGGTCCAAGAAGTGGACAATCGATGGTTCTATACCCATAGAGAACATCTTCTCCCAGAGTCTCCCCCTCTGCACCTAGTCAAAGGCAGACGTCAGGTCCATGAACCCCAAATAAACGGTTCCTGGCCTGGCTAAGGTGTACTTGGCGGTGACCAGGTGCAGGTTCAGACACTGTTCAACAGTGCAAAGGCCTCTCCTGAACCCATATTGAACATCTGAGAATTTCCCCTTCTCATCTGCCCAAGTCTCTAGCCTCTCTAATATCACCAGTCCCATGATTTTACATGTGCAATCAATCAATGTGGAGTCAATTTGAAGGGCAACATCAGGACTAGATTACATGGTGCGCAACGGAATTGCGGGCAGTGTGCCATCAAATGATCACCAAATGGATTGCAGGTGAAGGTGTCAAGAGATCATCATTTAATAGTTTTCAGCAATGTAGCAGGTGTAAAGTTTGCAAGAGTTGGGCTTGCAGAACAGAAGTAAGCGTAGATTGTCAGTGCGATCAGTCAGTATCTGGTTCTGGAACATCTTCCAAATGGATGTGATGGCGTTGAGAACTAGTAAACGAAGAGTGGTTCGTTCTGGTTTTTTGTCGATTACTTTTCAGCGCACTTAGTTTCACATGTGTATCCTAATTTACATTTTTAACATCAGTATCTCAAACGCCTAAACAAAGAAAACCTTTGCAAACAATAAAAACGTGACTCAAATTATGTCTACTGTTTATGTTTTATCATAATTAAATCATTCATCTGTATTCACATATGTAGTAGATTAAAGCTGACTACATACGGTAAAATATTTACACATAAATGGTGATCATGTGACTTGTGTGCTCAGTGCTCAACAAGTGTGCAATATATACAGAGTGGTCAAAACTTATGTACATGTGGGGGATAGGCCAGATAATTATGAGAAACCAATGGCTCTGTTAGCTAATAATGTTCCTTTTGATATGCAGAGCCTTGGTCAATCTGGGCCTTGCTTGGTCTTCGACGTTTCAACCCATAGTGTGCTCCATTGGGTAGTCACGTTGGGTCTTGATCAGGACAGGACAGGGGGAGGCCTCGCGAGGCACCCGCTTGTGCTGGTTAGTATATGGGGGTAGATTGCGTCCAGAATAGTGGAGCACCAAGTCCCCGCATATCTTGTATCCATGTCACACAATGCTACGCTGTTGTTCTCGTTAGTGTCATGTACAAATTTACAGTGCATGTTTCCCATCTGGGACTTCTTAACACCGCGTGAACCCTCAAATTAATGACTGACAAGCCTTGTTTATTTATTTTTTTATAACATTTGGAGCAACTGGTGTTCTCGTTGATGCTCCACCCTTGGACGCTCCACACTTGGTGACACACTAAGATTTCATCTTTGAAAACGTCCATAAAATGCATTAATATAAGCATTGCATTATGTCGATCGGGTAATCGTTTGGGTTATGCAAATAGATGAAAGGGTAAAGAATAGGTAATACATAATTACGGAGGTGGCCTATTGGAATGTATTGCAGTGCGATTCCAATGTTACCACTTATTTCTGTGGTGCGGGTTTATAATAGACATATAGGCAACCTAAGTCGCACCAAGTTGCACAGAATAGCAGTTTCCGGACAGACTGGAGGCTGTTTATAGGAGCATTTGCAATTTTCCAGCTTTCCTGGATGTCATCGGAATGGGAAAGCATTGAATATCAGGCAGAAGGGCTTTCCACAAGTTAGAGTTGAGCCTGGAGAGCTCCGTGTCCCCACTGCGTGTACACAGTGCTGTCTGAATGACTGTCCCTTGGTCGCAGGAGCAGACAGGTTTCTGTTGGATATGTATTACAAGATGTTCTCAGCGAGTTACAGTTGTTTCAAGGCCACACAAGCCATTGTCAAGATTGTGAAGGCCATTATGCAGGGTCTGCCTGAGGTGTGACACTGGTTCCCCTTCCGCAAGGACAAGTTAAAGACACACTTTCGTGACATTGGCGTGCTGCAAACATTGCAAGTCAAAACACTGAAAGAAGAGCCAGGGGCATGACCATATTTGTCTTTAGCATTCGCCAGGGCGCCAGTCACTGGCTGGTTTAGCTCTGGAGTGCCAGGTCAGTCCAGCGCACTGTATCCAATGTGGCGGAAGAATTGGTCCGCCTTGTAAAGGCTGAGCCTCTGCTTCAACATGTTCTTCACCAGCCAGAATGTTTAAAGAGCCCTCCGGGTAGCAGGCGAGTTGCCAGGCACGTAGCCATTGGCTAAAAAAAGGCTAGTGTGCCGGGTGAAATGTAACGCTCAGCTGAAGTCTAAGTTAGGAAGCAAGCTTGTGGAGATTTTGTGGCCTGTGTTTTGAGGTAAAATGAAATTAAAAGCCTCAGACAGCCCTTGAGGTAAGGGAACCCTTCATGCAAGAGAGAAACCAGAAAAATAAAATAACCCCCATTCTGAACAATATCACAAATGGCAATAAGTGAGCAAGTGCATCGAGTGAGCACAGCAAGCATTCTGGTGATTGCTATCCCTCAGAGATTTCTGAAATTTGCTACCCCCTATTCTCCTTCAGTCTTTCTTCCTTATTTCTTTTCATTCGTTCTCTCATCTTGTTGCTGCCCTTTCTCCACCCTCCCACCCATTCTTCACTTTCATCATAGTACTTTCATCCAGCTTTCCTTCTTCAATGCCTTTGTCTTTTTGCTTTTTTCCTTTCTCCATCAATACCTACATCATCCTTCTGTTCTTTCTTCTTTCCACTCATTCATCCAGAGATTCATCCATCTTTCTATTATTCTTTCTTTAAATCATTCATCTATCCTCTGCTTCATCCATTCATCCATCTCTGCATCTATCCACTCTCCTCCCCATCTATTCTCTCCACCCATCCATCCTTCCTTCTCTCCGTCCATCACTGCTTCCATCCATCCACTTCGTCATTTATGTCACATCTATCCATCCCCCAGTCAATCCGTTCTTTCACCCATCCATCTTTATCGCATATTTTCTTCCCTTCAAGTTCTCTTGTTTCATTTGTTTCCCCACCCCACAGGTCCACCATACTATCCTCTTACACTTGTGTTTGAGCTTCTGTTTGGAAACCTGTTCTCTCCAATTAAAAAACAGGCATTGGCATAGCCAATAGGTCTCGTCTTTGGGACCTTATAAGTGTTTAGCCATGCAACAGTTGATGTTGTTCAGAATGAGATAGGTACCCCTTGGAAGTGTCAAGGGAAATGGGGTGATTAAACCAATGGAAATTACTCTTTCCATTGGTTTAATCACCCCATTTCCCTTGACACTTCCAAGGGGTACCTCTCTCATTCTGAATCTACTTTGCACAACCTGTTGGTTGGAGAGGCTTCTGGTACAGTTCAAGGAAATTCCTCTTTGCAACATTTGATGTTGTTGCACCAAGGATATTGTGCTGGATAACTAAACACTTATAAGGTCCCAAAGCCGAGACCTTTTGTCTATGCCAATGCTTGTTGTTAAACTGGCGTTGAGAACTAGACACACTATTTGCCTAACTTGCTAGTCTTGATTTGGATCAAGAAGCTGTTATGCTGGTGCTTATTTTTGGGCAATTGCTACCAAATGGAGAACAGGGCTCCTCGGTTCAATAACCGTGTGCTTATGTTTCTATCCTGCCATCAGTTAGTACCCATCCATGTTGCATGCGGTGTTTCTCTCTGTCTAGCCATATTTAAACGCCCTTCCTGTATTTCTGAAATAAATTAAACTTATATTGATCACTCAATTAACTGTACCCCAACCACTCCTGGGTAGACATATATTTTGTATCATAAAAGGAACGATGGATACATCTGTTTATTAGTCTCTCCTAATATAACTTTCATGTGCTCATAATCTACGGCTGAGTCTTTCGAAAATGTTCCACGTGCAGTTTTACAGTATGACTTCTCAATCAATATTTTTTCTCCAAGTATTGAGTTGAAGACACACATTTATTTTCATGAAACCCAGTACATAAAATATATAAATAAATACCTCGTCAGACACAGGAAGAAAGGTAATCTCATTTCCTGTTGCCAATGGTATAAATTGCTAAGGTGCAAGAAACAGAGCTGTGTTCTCTGAATCACTGAGGCTGTGTTATAGTGCATTAAATAATCAGACAAGAGTTTCAAAAGCCTGACAGTGTCGTAGATCAGTATTTAATAATAAGTCAGAAGTATCCCTTTTTACAATGTTTTATCGAAAAGAATGCACGTCCTGTTAAAGAGCGTTTTGCCCAAATGTATTTTTCCTTTCCTCAAATAAATATTTGGTTATATGTTGTTTCTCTGCACTGTCTTTGGTAGTTTGCTTTGGTTCCTGAGGCGACATTTACAGAGTAGGGGACAGCGAATGTTACTCTCTATAGAGTGATGTGTTGTGCTACAGGAAAAGCAAAGGATGTGCTAAAATTAGCCTGGCCTTTGTTCTCAATGATTTAATTTTGGAACATGAAAGAAACGGGAGATTATACCCTTGTAATGACAGGGATACATTTGGGCTGCACAGGAAGCACCGACCTTTGCAAAATCAACAGTACAAACGCCTGATAAGCTTCATTCGTGCAAGAGAAGGCAAAATTGTGTATACAGCGCTTAAAGAAGACAAAAGGCACATTAAGTTCTGTTTTCACTGGCTTCGCACGTTGTCGGGGCATGAACAAAATCATTCCAGTGCAGGATAGTATGAGCTATTCTGAGTCCAATATCTTCTGACACTGTTATTTTTAAATCAGCAATCTTTGATAGGAGAAAGTAATTTGATTAAAGTTTCATTGTGCTAAAATATGCAAACATGAAAACACGCACATATATTAAAATACTTTAAAGAAACAAGTACAAATATAGCCTTTGAGTATCTGTAAAAGATTGTATGATGACGTGACTAAGTTGCTTTATAAAACTGTATAGCTTTCGAAAATGGTGACTGTGTGGCTATATGATGGTGGCTGCATTGGCATTGGATGGTGGTTGTTAGGTTCTTTGATATCGACTTTGTAGATGTAACTGCTAACTATAAGTGGTGAATATCTGTATTTGTTGTTAGTTTAAAATGTTAATGTTGTCACTGACCTAGTCGCCTAACTATAATTTTACTTTAACCTTTGGTTTTTTCAGTGTGTGTGTATACATTTATTGGTCATTTGAAGTAAGTCGTTACGTCAATTCAAGATATGTTAACTCAGCCACTTGGCAAGATTTGGGGATCTGGATACATTTGATGATATGTGTGAAACATGTGTAGACATATTGAATTTTATATGCATTCGATCTTTAATTTATACATATCCTATGCCTGACTTCAGAAAATACAGACCATACATTGCTAAACACTGAGCACTGAGATTTGATAATATATTGTATGTATCAAGCAAGGCCCACACGCAGCCACGGCCCGTGCAGGGCGTGCCACCGGGCGGTGATGTGGGGCGAGGGAGGGGCATGGTGGGGGGTTGTAAAATGAGGGAAAATGACGATTTCAGGTAAGTCCCGGAAAAATAAATAAAACGAATTTCGTGCGGGGCCTTGAGCCCCCCACAGGTTTAATAACTTGTTAAAATAGAAGCCCCTAGGGGTTGCGATCCCCGAGGTCGCGGGGGGGCTGTGTGTCCCGCCAATATTTGATAAAAGTCCCGGGGTGGGGGTTCCCGGGGTTGGGGGGCCTTGGAGGCCCCCCACAAATGTAATAAGCTCGGGGTCTGGCGTTCGACTCGGGTGCTTGTCTGCGGTCAGCTGCGCCGCTTACTCTGCTGGTCTTAGACCAGGGATCTTGACGGGGGTCCTTGTGCTCCTACCTTGTTTTTGCTGGGGCTCTTTGAGATTACGCCTTTATTCCCACGTCTGCCTTGTTGCCTGAGGCGCCATTCCTGCCTTGCCTGTTCGCTTCAGGCTGTGTCAGGTTCCTCGGTCCCTTTCACTGTGTGTGTGTTCCAGTGGAGGGCTTTGCCTCCGTTCTGCCTCTTCTCCCTGGAATCATTCTTCTTCTTCTGTATTCCTCTGCCGTTGTCTATTCCTCTGGGCTTCTGGCGGGAGTTCCTGGTGCCTTGACAGGGCTTGGGGTGTATTGTTCTCCCTTTGTCTTGTCTTGCTTTCCTTGCGCGGTGGGCGTTGGGCCGCCCCTCTCACCTCCTCTCCTTAACACATCCCCTGTGGGGCTCTGTGATCTTCTGAGCTGGTAAGGTCCTCTTTTGCCTGGAGGGGGACTTGGGTTCTCCCTGTCCCTATGACTTGTCCCTGGTGGGGCCTTGTATTCCTCCAGACTGAGGGGGTCCTCTCGCAGACCCTCCTCCCCTTTGGGTATGGCTAGGATATCTATCTACGTTAAGGAATCTGCGGCTAGTAGTCTCTTTCAGATGTACGAGTTGTTTACCTTCGGTAGCGATGTATCTGGTAAAGACAATTCTAGCCACAGATTCCTTCATGACCCGACCTTCCTCCCTGTTTGTGTGAGGACCCTTCTCAGTCTTCTGCACTTGCCTACCTCAGGGCAGCTGTCCTCTGTGAGTGCCCCTTCTAACTCCCCTTCTAGGGGGATGCTCCATTCCTTCCTTTCTGGTGATAGGATGCTGAATTTCTGGATACTTCTGCGCCCCTGCACCTTGGTCTCCAATGTGGGGTTCACTCGTCCTCTGCTTCCTTGTGTGGCTTGCACTTCTGACTCTCGCAGTCCTTGGGTTTGAGCAGGCCCGGATTGGCCATAGCGGGCACCGGGCAATCCCCCGGTGCGCTGCAAGGGTGGGGGCCGGTTTTGAGCCCCTCGGGGCCGATTTTGTTACAGGGCTGTTTTTGCAGCAAAGCTGCAAAATCGGCCCTGAATCAAAATCGGCCGAAAACCGGCCCTAGCAAAGCGCTCGGCGGCACCTCTAACCCCCCAAGTGGGGAGGGGGGGCCGACCGAGCACTTTGCCAGGGCCGGTTTTTGTTCCATGTCCAGCCCTGGGGTTGAGGTACCTTGGCTGGGTCTCGACCCGCAGTTCTTTTCAGGAGATCCTTCCTACTGGTGTTGTCTAGGGGTGAATTGTTGTTGCTCTTTCGTTCTGGCCCTAGAACCCTTCTTCATTCTGGGCAGCGGTTGCTGACTTTTTTGTCTGTTGCGCATCCTTTGATGTGCGTCCTTCTCTTGGGGAGGCTGTTGGGTTTGTCTGCAGGCTTTCTTTTAGTAGCTGCGCTCTGTTCTTTCATTCCATGACTTGGTACCTTAGTACTGGGCACTATTCTGGATGGTGCTGTTCCTCGCCTTGCGTTTCTTTCCCTTCTGTTTAGCTGGGTTTTCGCACACTTTTCCAGTATTCTCACAGTTTTGTTTGTGATGACTCCGCGTTGTGGCGTGGAAAAGTTCTCAGAAGAAAACTGACGTAGGTGCACCAGGGTGGGACTTATGTATCTTCGCTGACGTCATGGACGCGAACGACGTCAGGGCAGAGTCACGTGGTGCCGTTTCCCCGGCGCGCAGGGATGCTGTGGCAGAAAAATTTTACGGATCCGGTCTCACGCCTGGGGATAATTCTACGTTAAGGAATCTGAGGCTAGAATCGTCTCTACCAGATACATCGTTACCGAAGGTAAGTAACTCATACGTCTGGGAGCAAATGTGCCTGTGGCAAAGGGGGAGGGCTGCTTACTCTTTTGGGAGGCTGTTGTGATGCATATCAGAGGCAGTGCAGCCTTTGAATATCACCACCTTGATGAGCCACTTCACTACCCTTCCTAGATCGGATGTGTTGTGGGGAGTGACAACACTGCCTGGCAGGAGGTCAGAATCCTTTCTGGCGGCAGCCAGTGCAGGTTGTTAGCCAGGACACAGAGAAGCTGGGGCAGGGCAACCTTTAAAGTAGCCATCTGGGTGAATGCCACCTTGCCCTCGACATGGGATTCGGGTCAAGGATGATGATGAGGCACGTCTTTTTACACCAAACTCTGCATATGTAGATGGTACCATACTGGAGCTAGCGACTTCGGGATTGCACAAATGCTATACAATGTTAGTCTATGGACCACCTATCACTTATAGTGTACTTTAATGGTAAAGGCCACTCTAGAGACATATGAGCTTCCACTTAAATGTCCGCACCTTTATTATACTGCATCCTACTTCGCGGGCTGAAGAGGCCTTCCTTAGGGCTGACTGGCATACACTAAAAACCAGTGCATTGACTTTGTCACACATGGTATGGGCAAAGTCTAAATGGATCAGTCAACACTGTTTCTGCAGTCTGCAATGGCAGGTCTGCTGTCAGTAGTTTTCTTACGTCACGCAGAGTGACGCAAAGAGTGCTATAAGCCCTGGGCCCCCTTTTCCACCCATGTACTGGGTACCACTGGTCCCATATATTAGGAACTTATAAAGGGGGGTTAAAGTCCTTGTCAATTGGAGATGCCAATTCACACATCAGTTTTAGGGAGAGAGCACGGGACTTGAGCCTGGTTATTAGGCTTCAATGCAATGTCAGAGTAAAACTCCAGCTTCTAGGAGTCTAAATGGGTGGCGAAAAGTGGGGGACAGCTGCAAAAATCCCTCTTTACAGATAAACATTGTCATAATCAATAGCTGGGCACTTGCATTATAAAGGCAAGATCTATCGATTTTGTTATTGCTCTATTGTCATGTTAACAAAGTGGAGATTACAAAGTATTCACATGCCTGCAGAAGCCTTACTGGGTCTGTAAAATTGAAGTAAGGACCTCCATTCAGGCAAGTAGTCTGTTACTACATGGAAGTAGGTAATCACAAAGAGATTCTTAAGTGACAACAACATGTTCTTTGTTCTACACATGACAGCCAGATTAATTGAGTACCATAAGCAAGGTCTTCATGATTGAAACCTCTAATTGGGGGCTCTACAATAAGCTAATGTATTTGTGTGTTGACCCAGGCAAACTAGATGCACTTTGTGATGAGGGTCTCTTAATTATGCTCTTTCATTTACAAACCTTTTCTGAAGAGTCCCTGAGGAGATGCTGTTAAGTTGTGGTGTTCATAGTTCCACCTTGTTTCACCTATGACTGAAACTTGACCTGCAGAGTTGACAGAGTTCTTAACATCCAACAGATATTATTTTCGGATGTGTTCAGCTTATAGAATTAGTAATGAGACATTTATAAAAACTCACTCTTGTGGTACTCCCAGCTTCTTCTGGAATTCAGGAGCAAGGCAGGAGCGCTAGAAGAGTAAGCCACACCTTCTCCCATCTAAATCTTCGTGAATTGAAGTCTTTATTCTTCCTTAGAAATGCATGTTGGATTTTAGGATAGTTTAATTTACCAAGGAACACTTAGGTAACCAACCCTAACATAAACACCATATTTATCTTTAAAATCAACAATAAGTAAACAAATGTACTGATTAGGATGGATTAGATGTATATATTGATAGCACACCAATCTACTGTACTAAATAAGTGTTCCATGTAGAAGAAACACTTCTGGTGTTCTGGTGAATGACCTGCTCACATTGGATGCAGGATCATTGGCTGGTTTGCAAGAAAAAGGGCCGACGAGGAGCTTTTGAGCTGATTTTTCTTTTCAAAGTAGAATATGTGCTTCCATGATTGAATGTTCCTTCTGAATGTTTCAAAGTGGTCAAGGGCAATAGATATAAAGGAATGTTTAATGGTTAAAAGACACCCTGACCACCTGTTACTGTGTGTAAATTGTGTACATTTTGTTAGCGATATCTCAGATATCTCATGGAACATTGTTTGAAATGTTGTTTAAGTTAATCACTAATAAATAACCTTTACATTAATTAAATGGAACCCATGCCTATAATCTGGCTATTTTGGGAAAAAATGCATTGCAACCAGAGGCAGCTCCAGACAATCCAGCCACTCTGTACTTGTCTTGAGCATAGAGACCTAGGCCTAGATATACTAAACTTTAGTACAGCAGCTAGCATGATATAAAGGGGTGCTAAGTGATGCAAAGCGACGCAAATGATAACATACAACAGCTTTCATGTGCAAAAGGGCTTTTGCTCTGAAAGATAGTGTGAGCACAGTGCTGATACACCACTGTGCTGCTTAGCATGAAACATCTGATAATTTATGCAAAATGGGTACAATGGGGTGAAAAAAGCACTAACACACATATTACTTCAGGCAGAGCTAGGTACACTGAAATCATGCAAAGTAGCACAACCTGGCCTTGTATGGAAAATTAACAACAAATGAAATCTGGTACAAGCAATGGGCAAAAGACAAATGGCAAGATATTTCCATTTGTAATAGATGCAATTTCTATGAAATTATTTATATGATGCAATTTTCTCTTCTGCAGTTGTCTGCACATAGAGATTCGTACATGGGTGTCCCTTTTTCTCACCTTTGCGCTATGGCATAAATAAATCCCAGTGTTACAATAAAGAGAGAGTCAACCTCAAGTCATCTAGCGTGGGCCCACTGGATGTAGGGGAAATACCTTTTGCGTAAAGGACCTCTCATGCAGTGAATGTTATCCAGTGACATACTTCATCATGGAGTTCTTCCTGATCCTCTGAGGGTCAGGGCCTTCTGCGACCTCTTTCCTTACAAGGAAGCACTTTTATAAGGAAAACCGATGTGGGATCTAAGGTAATCCTTAAAAATGTCTGGGCGGTGCCCAAATCAGTATTTATTCACAGGTTCATCTGACAAGGTTAAAAACTATGGAAAATTAGCCAGTGAGTTACTATCACTTCTTGGCCCTTAACCTCTTCGACGCTGATGACGAGCTCAGCTCGTCATGAGGTACACCTCTTGTACGCTCATGACGAGCTGAGCTCTTCATGAACGCATAGGTTTCCGTTTGCGCTTAGCGCACAGCGGGAAAATGCGCCGCATCGATGCGGTTAAGTATGATCAACTAATTTCTGCCCCGTGCCTCAATCCAGTGACCTTCGTCAGTATCAGAATGTCCCAATTAATACCCTTTTGGAAAATGTTGTCTGGTTATTCATTTAATCATTCATACCATTCCACACACAAAAAAGGTACACTATTATAATAACCTTTCTTAAGAGAGGACCCACTTAATTAGTGGACGCTTGGTGCCCCATAAGTACCCCCGGAGGGCAGTTTGCCCAGTAGTCACACAGTAATCATGGGTCCCCACTCTGCCTAAGATGCATTTTGGAGATCCCTATGGGGCACCAGGCATCCACTAAATACGTGTCTATCTCTCTCCATCTGGGATGGAGCTAGTTAAAGGTCTCTTTCTAAGACCCTAACTTGTCTACAAGTAATATTCATCAGTGTAATGAGGGCAAACACTTTAGCCAAAATTGTGATGTTTCTCAGGGAGAATAGATTTGACCAAAAGGAACAGCCCCCAGTTCAAAAGGAATAGAATAATACCACTTCTAAAAGGGAGATAGAGACACATTAGTTTAATAAAAATACCATAGAAATGATGATAGTGGGCAGGACCGTAAGAGAGAATGGCCACTTTCAGGTAAGTGCTATTGTCTTCATCACAGTCTTCAATAAGGGACCAAAAGGAAAATAATGGTGATGGCAACACTGAGAAGATAATGCATTGGTTTGCATAGTCATGTTAAAATACCAGTTATGCCTTTCTAGGTACGTTATTTTAAAAATAATTATATAGTTGGGTGAGCCTAATAAAGCTTATATTTAATGACAATGTCGCTTTATGATCTCCAGGTGAGATCATAAATGGTTGTGACAGCTCTCAAACAGGGCAAACACAAGGAGATGACGGACGGAGCGCTGAAACTTTTCAGACACTCACCCCAGTCACAGATCTGGGTTGAATCCATCATCATTCTTTAGCTCACTTCGCCACCCCAAGTTCAGACACAGCTATATGTAAATCAATCTTGACCCTGTGCCTCATGGGAACAGTCCAGCCCGAACTGCCAAGCCAGGTCTTCCCTGGACCGGAAACAAGCCTCCTGGGACTGGTTTCAGGCTAGCAGCCCTCATGAGCCAGGCTAGCTTGAATCCAGATGCAAAGTGAGCAAGAGACCCACGTCTGGGCATACCCTGCCAACTTAGGGCGAACAAAGCAAACACAAGGAGATGATGGATGAGCGCTGAAACTTTTCAGACATTCACCCCCAGTCACAGATCTGGGTTGAATCCATCTTCTCAGACAGGGCCAGAAGCCAAAGCAAGCCTTTGACAGTTTGAACTACTTCAGCACTGTTAAGAACATTTGGTAAACTCTGCTTGGTTGCTCATTTTTATATTTATAAACATACCACATGCCAAACAAGCCATTATTACAGGAACACAAATCCGTTACTCTAAGCTAGCGCCAAGAGATCTTCGGGTAACTGTACGCTTTATAAGACTTATTAACATAACATAACAACAAATAATTGAAGCTTTTTGGCAGTAAGAGTGCTTTATAGGAAAAACTACTACTGTCAAAACCACCAGAAGAGGGACCAACATAAGCAAGCCAATGTGAACCTGCCTCTCTCTTCCTCATAGAAGACATATGTTAAAATTTCCCACAGATATTTGGTGGCATATTGAGAAAGTATGGACAATATATCTAGAACATCCACACTACAAGCACAACCCACACCCATCTTAATGTTCCTTCTCATTATCGGATAAAGTTGCTGTAGACTGGATCCGGAAAGTTTTGCGTAGCAGTACCCCTGCACATCGGTAGGCGTCGTCTGCGGCTCCGCATCCGTCGTCGTGGTCGCCGGGATGACGTCAGAGTACTTAGACGCCGCCCTCACGCGCTGACATCAGTTCTTTTTTTTCCACGCCAGCAAGCGCAGATCTGGGAAGAGCAGTACTCCTAGTCACTTTTTTACTAACTTTTTCGATCTATTTTGGATCTTCTCGAGTCGATTCTCGACTCCGGTGCCGATAGGAATGCCCGGGTTCAAACCCTGCGACGACTGTAACCTACTGATGTTGGTTACCGACCCCCACCGTTGGTGCCTTTATTGCCTCGGGGCCGACCACGATGACAAGTCGTGCCCCGACTGCCGGGCCTTGACGTCGAAGGCTAGGCAGGAGCGGTCCCGTAAGCGCCTCGAGATCTGGCAGTCGGCCCCATGCCGCTCGAGGTCCCGGTCCAGGAGGAGGTCGAGGGACCGGTCGTGGGGCTACAGTCATCACAGCTCAGTGAGTCGACACCACTTGTCGGGCTCCAAGTCCTCAGGTAAGTCGAGGCACAAGAAGTCGAAGAAGCGACATCGCTCTTCTGACTCCACCCGACGCTCGCACGACGTGGCTGGGGGTTCGGGCGACACCTCCCACGCGGCTCTGCCGGAACCGCAAGCGCCGAGTCCAGCACCATACCTGCCGGTCCCTGGGCTGAACGCGACGCCGGAGGAGATCAGCGCCTTCCTCATGGCCATGAGGTCGTGCTTCCCTCCGTCGGGTCCCGCCGGGGTGCCTTCGGGCCCCGCAGACCCATCTGGGAGCCCAAGCGGGCCGGTGGCTCTGGCCCCGGCGCCGTCGGGTGCTTCGGCCCCGGCGCAGTCGACGAATTCGTTCCCGACGCCGCAGGGTTCCTCAGGATCCAGGCCTGGATCCGTGACAATGCCGGTCGACCTTATGACCCCTCCGCCGACGTCGTCACCAAGGGTGTCGCCCCCGGCACCGTCCTTGGGCGGCGTCGTACTCGATCCCCACCCCGGTCCAGATTCAGCATCGGACCGGCGCCGTCCGGCGCCGTTTTTGACGCCGATCGGTGAGCCCTTCACCGACGACCCGGCACCATCATTTCTTCCTGACCTTCAGGAGATGGATGACGAGGGGGATTGGGAGGGGTCTGAGGACCCTCTGGCACTGCAGTGCCAGTTGAGCCAGGACTGGGCAGATGAACTGGGGAGGTCAGTGGTCTGAACACTTCGCCCAACACTGGTTTTTTCTCCCATCCTACCTTGGCTACAGAGGAGGGGGCTGCTTACAGCTTGGTGTTGACTAGGGCAGCCAAGGCCTTTGCTCTTGAGCTCCCAGTCACCGCCGTGAGGACTAACCTCCTCACTGAGGTACTCAAACCGCAGGCTAGCTCCTCAGAGCCTCTCCTGCCATTCAACTAAGCCCTCACTGACGTTCTGTTGGGCACCTGGTCCAAGCCCTCTTCAGACCTCCCTGTAGATCGGTAGATGGCCTGACGCCACTGCCCGGCTCTGGGTGACCCCAGTTTCCTGTCTGTTCACCCCACCCCTGAGAGCCTGGTGATCCAGGCCTCAACTTCCCAGACCGCGTTCCCGACCACCCATCCGGGTCGGGAATCCAAAAGGTACGACTAGTTCGATAAGAATCTGTTCTCCTCTGAGTTTGGGGTTGCGGTCTGTCAACACCGCCTGCCTTTAGGGCCGTTACTCCCACTCTTTGTGGGATATGGTTGCGGAAGTGCTGCCGCAGTGCCCGGCGGAGGTCCAGGCAAAGCTTACCCAAGCCCTTGCGGAGGGAAGGGATGCAGCACGATATTCTATTCAGTGTGGACTGGATACCACGGACTCGCTAGGCAGGGAGATTGCAACGATGCTGGCGGTTCGCTGCCATGCCTGACTGAGGTCCGCCAACTTTTCAGCGATGCCCAAGCCTCTCTTATGGACTTGCCTTTCGATGGCCGGTGCCTCTTTGGCGACAAGGCGGACAGCGCGCTGGAGCGTTTCAAGGACTCCAGGGCTATGGCCAAGTCCTTGGGCCTCTGCCAACGCCAGCAGACTTCCGCCTTTCATCCCTTTCGTGGCCAAGGAAGGGGCACCCCCACACGTCCAGCTAGCCACAGGCCACAGAACCAACCTCACTGCAGTCGCGGACGTGGCAACCGCCGTGGCGGTGCCGGGGGACACCAGGAAGGTCAGTCCACACCCGCCCCAGCAGCATCTGCCTCAAAATCCTCCTAGTCCGAGTTTTCAGGCCCATTCGACGTCAGTGGGGGGGAGGGTTCGCCATCACCTCCTCCACTGGTGCTCCATCACATTGGACAGGTGGGTGCTGCAAATCGTCCGAAGAGGCTACTCCCTCCCCATCGAGGCGACCCCTTCAGCCATGCCACCGCAGTACCACCGCATGTCAGGGGATCACTTGCTACTTCTGCAGGAGGAAATTACGGCCCTCTTGGCCAAGGGGACTGTCAAGCGCGTTCCTGGGCCAGAAGTAGGATGTGGTTGCTGTTCCCACTACTTTCTGGTACCCAAGAAGGGCAAAGGGGGCCTATGCCCTATCTTCAATCTAAGGAGCGTCAACGGCTTCCTCTGGAAAGAGAAGTTCAAGTTGCTGACTTTGGCTGAGGTCCTAGCTGCCCTAGACCCAGAAGACTGGATGGTAGCGTTGGACTTGCAGGACGCTTATTTCCACATCCCCGTCCTGCCGGCCCCCCGGCGTTACCTGTGGTTCACAGTAGGCCACAAGCACTTTTAGTTTATCATGCTCCCCTTCGGCCTTACCAGTGCCCCACAGTTGTTCACGAAAGTGATGGCGGTGGTCGCAGCTCATCTGCGCAGGTTAGGGGAGTCAGTCTTCCCCTATCTCAACGACTGGTTGTTGAAGGCGGGCTTGCCCCAAACAGTCGTCCCCTACCTCCAGACTACGGCCGACCTCCTGCACTCGCTGGGGTTCTCCATCAACGTGCCGAAGTCACACCTGTGCCCCTCGCAGAGGCTCCTTTTCATCGGAGCGGTTCTGGACTCAGCGCAGTTTCGGGTTTATCCTCCCGAACAGCGGGTTCGGGATATTCATGCTCTGATTCCGGTCTTTTAGCCTTTATCCCGAGTCTCGGTCAGGTTGACGCTGCGGCTCCATGGGCTGATGGCCTTCTGCATCCTTCTGGTGCATCATGCCCGGTGGCAGATGCGGGCTCTGCAATGGGACCTGAAGTTTCAGTGGGCACAGCATCAGGGCAACCTGTCCAACTGCGTCCGGAACTCGGAGGGCACTGAAAAACAGTTGCAGTGGTGGCTCACGAACCGCGATTGGGTCAGCGGCAGATCTCTCTCCCTTCCCCAACCGGAGCACGTAGTAGTGATAGATGCGTCCCTCCTGGGATGGGGAGGCCACATGGGAGAGACGGAGATCAGAGGCCTCTGGTCTCCGGCGGAGTCCCGGCTCCACGTCAACCTTCTGGTGCTGCGGGTGATCCGGCTTGCACTGAAAGCATTCCTTCCCTTAGTCCGGGGAAGTGTAGTGCAGGTGTTTATGGACAACACCACCGACATGTCGTACTGCAACAAACAGGGCGGGGTAGGGTCGTGGACCCTTTGTCAGGAGTCTCTGCGCCTCTGGACATGGCTGGAACACCAGGGCGTCACCCTGGTGGTTCAACACCTGGCAGGTTCCCTGAACGCCAGGGCGGACAAACTCACCCGCCGGTGCATGATGGATCACGAATGGCGTCTGAACTCGGACGTGGCGCAAGGTCTCTTTCAGCAGTGGGGAGAGCTTTGGTTAGATCTATTTGCCACGAAGAGAACGCGTATGTCATCAGTTCTGCGCGTTGGAATTTCCAAGGCGGCGCTCGCTCGGAGACGCTTTTTGTCACGAGTGGAAATGCGGTCTGTTGTACGCCTTTCCGCCTATACCACTTCTGCCCAGAGTGCTGAAGAAAATCAGGCGAGACCGGGCCCAAGTCATCCTTGTGGCTTCGGACTGGGCATGAAGATACTGGTATCCCGAGCTACTCAGCATGTCAGTCAATCCCCCGATTTGTCTGCCTCTTCAGGAGGACCGTCTGTCTCAGCAGCAGGGGACGGTTCTCCACCGAACCTGTCCAGCCTCCACCTCCATGCGTGGAGATTGAGCTGCGGCAGTTGAGGCCATTTGACTTGCCTCCTGATGTCTGTGATGTGATTCTGGCAGCCAGAGTCTGTGGGTGCAGTTTTAAAACTGCCATTTCGGCCTGGAAAGTTCACCCACTTACCAGGTTCAAACTTTCCAATTTATTACATATACGTCAACCTTAAGGTGGGCCCTAGGAAGCCCCTTGGCAGGGTGCACTGTATTTAAAAGGTAGGACATGTACTTTACTTGTCCTGGAAGTGAAAAACTGTGCAATTTGTTTTTCACTACAGCAAGGCCTATCTCTCCCACAGACTAGCATTAGAACTGGCTTGTGACAATTCGCAAGTGTAACTTACAATTGGTAAAAGATAGGAAAAGTACATTTGGTGTTTCTGGGCTCACAAGTGGAGAAGCGTGGCTCAGTGGTTAGAGGCGGCAGACCCGGAAGCTGAGATCGACCGTGGACCAGGGTTCGATTCCCCGCCTCGGCGGGTCTTGGGCTCAAAATTCCACGGACTCGACAATTCTCGCTCTGGTGCCTACTCAACTCACGGGGTCCCACTCTGCGACTCTGGGCAATAGCTTGCTTAATCTCCACTACGGCCCCTCACGGCGGGATGCCTGACTTTCACCTTGTGGACACCCTGCCGGGGTTTCTCACAGGGGAATACCAGGACGGGTTCCCTAAGCAAGCGCCGGGACGCTCATGGGCAGCTGTGCGCTTTACAAGTCCAGCACATTTACATTTACATTTACAATTTAAAAACACATCATTTAGTGAAGGTGTTTTTTTAAATTGCAGGTCTGAAAATGCCCCTTTTAGAAAGTTCACTTTTCCTTACTCAAACCAGTCTGTGCCTCTGCCTGTCTTTGGAAAACACATCTGGATTGGGTGACAGCTGAAACTTGTGCACACAGTCGCACACAGGTGTGCCCTGCATATACAGATGGGCCATCACAAGGCTGATGAGTCTTCCTGAACTTGAGTAAGAGGGAAAAACTGACATTTGCACATGAACAGCACTGTGCCTGACTCCACACATAGAAGTTCATACCCCCATGTAGTGTGTCTGGAGACAGGGCAAGGTAGGGCAAGGTCTTGTACACTACACATATCTTTCTTTGAAGTCTCACTACTTCAAAGGCTAAAATGGGTATAAGTACTGGGCCTCTGAGGACATTTTACCAGGAAGAAGAGCTGTTCTGCTGCCAGGAGGGACTGCCACTTTTCTGCTTACTTTGCTGTGTTGGCAGGCTGCTTGCTGCTACTTGCCTGTGAACGAGAGGACTGGACTTGACTCTGCATCCTCATCACTAAAAGTTCTCCCAGAGCTTGTTGAGCGTGCCTCCTGTTTCTGAATTCTAAGGGCTATCAAATACTTCACCTGCAACTTGCTAACAGTACATGGGCTCCTCTTCTGTGTGACCTGCTCCGCCAAGTGGTCCCAAATCCAGTCCTGGCCCCTTGGAAGTGAGTGTTTGGTGCTGCAACCCAAAAGATTTAGTTCAGAACTAGCTTATTCTCTGCGATATCACCGAATTGTCGCTGCCTGCACCGAAGTTGTGTCCACTGCTCACCGACTTCATGATGCAGCAACCTTGACTTATAGCGCAGGCCCAACTTTGCCGATGCTGTGCCTCTGAAACACCACTGCTAAATGAGCCTCGGACAGCACATTGCAGATGTCTGTTACACACCATCCCCAAAGCCTTCCTGGCCCTGCGCAGCTTCATGCCTACAGCCCAGTGGTTTGACACGACACCTCAAAACCGGCACATGGCACGCTTGACATCGATGCATCAACGCCGTTGCCCTACTTCGGAACCGACGCATCATCGTCGACATCCCCTCAGCATTTCAGCGTATCTTCTCCAAGCTTTGACGCATCCAAGGTACAGTCAGCGGGTCTATGTTATTTTTTTTTAACTAAATTAGGCGTGACAGCTACTCAAAAGGGTTTCCCGGCACCAGCCTGTAAGGAACAGAAGGGAAAAAAGAAGATTAATGGTTAAATAACCAGATTTTTAGGCGTTTACTGAAGATGCCCTTGAGTGTTTCAGTGCGAATCGACACAGGGAGAGAATTCCATAAGGATAGCCCTAAGCATGCCAAAGAGTGGCCGCCCATAGGTGTGGCACAGCGGCCAGGGCGACTGACGCTGGATGCTGGGGATCACGGTTCGATCTCTGGCTCCGGCGGCAGGGATCTGCCCAGTACCATGCGACTCTGGGCAATAGCTTGTTTAATCTTCCCAACGGCCACAAGCGCCGAGATACCCCTTCGGGGGTGATTTGTGCGCTATACAAGTACTGGATTTACGTAATCGTCTATCTCTTGGGACCGAAAATTTCACCTGAGTGGCAGAACGGAGTTCGCGAGAGGGCAAGTAGGGATGAGCCAGAGTTTGCAAATATTGCGGAGCCACACCAGATTTAATCTCAAACATATAGCTCAGGGCCTTGATCTTAATCCGGTTCTCTACCCTGAGCCAATGAAGGTCTCGCAAAGAGCCAGTGACGGAGGCAGCTCTAGGGTTTTGACACAGCAGTCTGACGGCAGAATTCTGTACTACCTGCAGTTTGCTTGTCACATCCTTATTGCCCCCCAGATAAAGAATGTTGCCGTAGTCCAGTATAGAGGTGACAAGATCCTGGACTACCGTTCTCTGAGTGAAGCTAGGCAACATCCAGATGATGCCATTTTAGGATAGTGAAACAGGTGGCGGCTACCCTCACGGCTTGTTGTCTCATTGATAGTTGATCATCAATGATAAATCCTAAATTGCGTATATGGCGAAGGTTGAGGAAGAGCGCCCATCTCAGCCGGCCAATGCTGGGCGCCCAAGAGCTCTTTATCTTTCTCCAAGATCAGGACCTCTGTTTTCTCTCCGTTGAGCTTGAGGAAATTAACCTGCATCCAAGATGCAATCTTACTCAAGCCCAACCAAAGAGTTGACTCCTGTATCCTGCCCACGCTCCATTGAGGTCAGACTGAACTTTTGGATTGCCCTGGTCAAGCAGAACCAGATAGCCCCAGGTGGAGCTATTGATTTCAAACACTGCATTTTGCTCAAATCTTGCAAAATTCATAACTTGACTTGTGAATGTCGGATTCTTGTTGTTTAGGTCTTGTTTTACTCAAATAAATATTGGCTATCTTTCTAAGGTGGTTTGGAGTTCTTATGTAGTGTTTTGACGTTATTCCTGTTTGTTTGTGTTCACATATGCTTTACACATTGCCTCTTTAGTGTAGCCTAACTGCTCTGTGCCAAGCTACCACAGGGTGAGCACAGTTAAACTGTTAGTGTGTACTACACTTACCCTGACACAATTGTGGTTCCTGTTTGGACAGAGTGCATGCCTCAGCCAACGAGAAACCCAGTATCTAACAGTTTTCCTGAATGGGATTTTTCTCCTGTGTGTTCTTTCTCTCTCTTTCTTGCCGGTTTGAGTAACACGTTTATGTCATATATTTTATCAAGCGCTAAAGCTAAAGACCAAGAAAGGCAGTATCAGGCCTAATTCTGGGACTCAATTTGTGCATAACAATATATTTGCTAATATGGATTGTTTCTCCTTCCCTTTGTTGTAGGAGTGTTGCGACTGTAGCAGCAAGATTAGAGTTTGTGCTAATTTCCACCTAAAGATCTAACAGATGCCAAGCAGAGCCAGCAATGGCCCTCTTTTTCTGCTAGTATAAGTGGACTCATTTTGGGTACTTGGTACTTAGGCGAATTAGAGGGCAGTTCAACTCAGTGGCGGCTGCCGCACATCTAACATGGTGAGCGGGAAGGGTGGGGGCAAGGGTGTAGCCAGAAAATTAAAGCAACAGCAACTTTGAAATGAAAGATCTGATGTCACAAAGCATCCCTAGAAGAGCTCTCCTGTCTCTTCCTTCCAGACATCTATCTATGTATTCTTTCATCCTTCCATCCATCTGCTGATACCCACAATTTCACCTGTACGTTCTTACATTGATTAATTTTTTTCATGCATTATTCCATCTTTTCCCATTCCATCAATTCTTTCACTCTGCCATCCACTGATCTAACCATCCGCTCTGAAATCCATCCATCCATTCTGCCATCCATTCATGCATTCACCCTGCCTGCCATCCATCCATCCACCATCCTTCCATCCACTCTGACATCCATCCTTTTACTCATTCCTCCACTCTGCCACCCATTTGCTTATCCTTTTACCCCACTCATACATCCATCCCTTTACCATCATTTCACATGTCCATCCACCTATCCATTCATTCACCCATATATCTATCTACTGGATCATAATTTTACCTGTCTATCCACCTTTCCATTCATTCATCATTCTTTCCCCATTCATGCATCTATAAACACATTCATCCACTCACCCATTCTTCCAACTACTCATCCCTCATCCCTTTCACCTTTCCCTTTATTCAATATTTCCTCCTTCCCATTTCTATTTACCCATGTTTTGTGTCTCCTTTCTCCCGCTTGCTCATCTATTGACAGCTGTTTTCCTTCATAGTGTTATTTATGAGCTTTGTTCTGCCGAGTCGCGACAGAAGAGGCCCATAAAGAGCGCCACCCCCGGTGTAGCTGCAAAAGCGGGGGGTTCACTACGCCCTGGGTTGGGGGTGTTAGGGGAATAATATAGATATATTTTTATTTAAAATACCTGTTTCTGCCGCCGACGCTGACACTGCTGGCCACCTCGGTGCTCTTCTCCTCCCGTCAGTCACTGGGGCACAAAGTAAAACCTAATGACCCAATCCAGATGCTGCTCTCATGCTATAGCAAGCAGGAGAGAAGCGCCGGGATTGGCCTGAGTGGGCTGGTCTGACGCTTGCTCAGGCACAGTGAGCCTGTGCCATTTCTACACCCCTCTGTGCAACCCAGCTGGGTTGTAAACATGTAAGTGCTCTGTCGGTTTGGCCGTCCTAAGACGGCCGGCCAAACTGACATGCGCACTTGCAGTGCCCATCACTCCTCCTCCCTGCCATGGTTTGGCCCCACCCTGCTCTAGATTCCGTGGCTCAGTCAGTCAATGGAAAATAAAGTGATAATATTGTGTTATTATTATTATCTTATTTTTCGCAGAATGACTCTGAGCAGTTGGGCGACTGTCCTCCGCCATTACGAAGGAGCCGCCCCTCATTAACCATTCTAGAATTCCGAGTCTCTACTCAGTTCTACCCTATAATGTCTGTTGAGCACTTAGGGTCCTGGTGTTGGCATTCTAGAGACTCTTCTTGGAATGTGTTACCTCTTTATGGCCCTGCTTCTCTGCTACATTAGCTGTTCCAGAATCTGCATGGCCTGTTCTCCCAGTTGTCTCATACCGAGTGCCTTGATTAGTCCTGCATCGCATTGGGACGCTTGTGGCTCCAGTGCAATCCTGAACTGACGAGCGAGATGTAGGGGAAGAGAGAAGAAACAGCGGTGGAGAGAGAGAAAGAGAAAAAGAAAGAGAAAGAGAGCAATGATAAAGATGAAATGTCCACGAGCCGTTATTAGGTTAAAACGATGCCCCTTTCACTATTCACCTGCTCCCATCAATACCCCAGTGTGCAAAGTGGCGAATCCCTGGTGTGAAAGTGAATATGGAGAACACACCTCGTCATAGTAAGATTTTTATTTTCACTCTTATGAGTTCAAAAACAGCAAGAACAGCTTTGCTAAAAGTTGTCAAAACTATTTTGCCTGGATTTCCCCTGAGATGGATGACTAATTGAAGACAGGTGTTAAAGGCAGCTGGCTGAAACAGGGAAGTAGCCATGTTGCAAGATATGATAAAGCATGTTTGTTTGCATTACTTTAGTGTTTTTGTTTTACTTTAGTGCTTTTTTTCTTCTTTTTTTTTTAAGTCTGCAGTCTATTAATATGTTAATGTATAAGTCCTTTTAGAAACAGGTGGCTTAATACTGCTGTTTTGCTGTTTCTAGGAGCCACAAATAATGTGTTATTCCTTTTCAGGCTGTTAATTTCTGGTATGTCTTGGTGATGAACGATGAACACACAGAGCGACGACACTTACTTTTCTTCGTTCTTGGCTGGGGGCTGCCAGCTCTTGTTGTCATTTTGCTGCTAGTCATTCTCCGAGGCGCCTATCATTGGAGCATGACACAAATATACGGCCTCATCCATGATGACATGTAAGTCTTTAATACAAATGCCAATAACTATTTTTGTAAGTCACTCAAAATAACTCTTAAATATGTTTATGACCAACATTATGGTTTCCTGTCTGATGTCGGATTATATTTTCTTACTTTGAATAGACTGGATCATCACAAATATACTTGCAAACTAAGTGTATAATAATCTTCTGCTATGTTGAAAAATGCGAGGCTTCCAAGTGCCAGATGTATTACAGGCCAGGTCGAAATGCAGTTGTTGGTTTTGCACACCTACGGGATGCACTTGATGCACCACTAATGACTTGCATCACCAAATGTGAAAAAGCCGGGGATAGCAAAACCTCCTACCCTGTGCTTAGTTTGAACAGGTGTGACCCACCTCATGGCACACATTATTGGGGACCATCATTTATTTTTCTTCAGTAGGACGTGATGCGTTTAGCAGTCGCGGCCGGCAATAATCCTAGGTGGGGCGGAAAAGAAACTGTGTGGTTCGACCTGCAAGGCATGGGTTAGAATCTTAGTGTTTTTTTCTGTTATTATGAAATGCTAAAAAGGGGTTGTTTTGGTGGTAATAAAGTCTTAATAGTGCAGACAATCCCAAGTAGTGTGTTACATTTTAAATTCTGTCTTAGTGTTTCTCCCAGCCATGCACTTCTAACATATAATTACTACCAGCATAAACGAGGTGTGACTTCTACCCCTTGAAAACCTCATTGTCTTATGTAACATCCTGTAGATTGATTTACACACTGATTTATTGTAAATGTATAATGTGTGTGTGTGATGTAAAGTGCTCTGCCACCCTACATTGGGATGGGTAGCACCAATAAAGAATGAAATAAAAAACACCAAGTGCCTTTAAAATTTTTATTCATGTTAAATTCTCATAAAAATAGACACATCTGACGTTCTTTTTTTAAAAACATATTTTTATTAAATATAAAACAGGCTTCAGTTCAATATCAATTTAGAAATGACATAGTAGGAGAGACAGATGGTACAGTTTCACAATACTTGACATACACCCCGTCGTAAATACCTGCTATTTGAGTAACCTCCTTCAATTGTCGTAAACCACAGCAAACATCTGCCATTCTTACAGTGCACCCATATCTCTTACATACAGGACTTGCACAAAGTCAAAAACGTGCCTCCAAATCATAGTTTGTCTTGTATAGTTGTGATGCGAAAACAAGATGTGTGCATTTGTTTCCCCTCCATTATGGCATCTAGGTGTTAGCCCCCAGATAGCTGCCAGCTAGGATTATTCTTGAACAAAAAGAGGGCTCTTTAAATTTGGAATTTGTTTTGCACCCAGCTAAAATAAGAAACTCCCTTCGCTGCCCGCACTTGTTACTCCAAATAGAAAGCAGACAACGTGGGCGCTGCCGAATTGTGTCACGGTGTTGTCAAATTACACCGGGAGAGCCAAATTCAGCATACTTAGCTGGGGTTAAACGGATCCCCAAACCGGCTCAATATTAGCTGCAAGATCCGAGATCCAGCTGGATCCCCTGTCGTTCCAGCACTGATCCTGGTGCGACTTTCAATCTGCATAAAGGAGCGATAGAGGTTTCTTTTTTTCCAGAGATTATGTTATGCTAGAATACAACCAAGCTTCACAAAGAACTATGGGCCATATTATCAAGAAAGGGCGATACATTATCGCCGCTTTTATCTGCAGGAAACTGCCGCTAAAGCGGCGATAATGGGCTTGATATTATGCCCTTGTGAATTCCCATAGAAGCCCAGGTTAACACCAGAACCTGGGCTTCTATGGGAATTCACAAGGGCCTTTTATCAAGCCCATTAGCGCCGCTTTAGCGGCAGTTTCCTGCCGATGAAAGCAGCGATAATGTCTTGCCTGTTCTTGATAATATGGCCTTATGTGTTCCACCAGCCAACTTTGAGACTCCTCTCTGCAAGCTAAATATCTTTTCATCAACTGTGACATTGGGATGGGCCTCTAGCTGGCCCCAAATGACATTCAGGAACTTACTATTTGGTGACAACTTGAAAGGCAGCAAGACATTCTGGGCACTGGATCCGCAGTTGGCAGTTAGGTTCACTGGGCATTCACTGAGCGGACTTAGATGATTAAACACTAGTCCGCTTCAGAAATTATGCAATCATTTTGGTATAGGAAGTTGCTTAGGGAGCCAGTCACAGATATAGTCTAGATTAAATTTAAAAAGCTAACTCAAGGGGGTAGCCTTGGAGGAGGAAGATTGGCGCTAATTTACCTAGCTTGATGTTTTATTAACAAATGAATGCTTTATGTACACCCAGCAGGCTTCATACATTTTCCTTTAGTATATCACCTAAATATCCAAGATGTAGCCTCTCTGCATAAGGGGACTGGTAACATAGGTGTTTTACTTGTTCTCAGCTCGTTCAATTTTGGGCAGATATTTTTCTTTTCTTAGTCTAAATTTCAAGGTTTTCTTAGTCTAAATTTCAGTTTCCACTAAATCTCAAGTCCTTAAGCAATGTTGGTTAATGCCAAGACCTATCACCCCCTCAATCAAATCCTGCTTTTTATTGCACTATTAATTGCACGTTTGTTAATTACAACCAGTTGAAAAGCTTGGTTACCCCCAACGTTTGAACACTGGGTTCACAAGACACAAGGGGCTGAATGCAAGGAACTACTTTTTTTCACCACCATTTTAAAGAGCAAAAAATATTTGGGAAGTTTGTTGGAACAATATAATGAAGTTCTATGTTGAAATTACTTTATTTATGACGATAGAGAATACCTTCTAATTGATTCAAGATCATTATATTCTTAGTGTATTTGTATTTCTGTATAACCTAATAAACAATTGTGGTAACATCATATTTCTGCAGGAAAGCCCTAGAATCCCTTAATTCCTGTGGCCCCAAATATATTTATACTTTTACATAATGCTATCTGCGAAATAATTGCAAGGCACTACATTTATCTAGCTTCAGATTGCAAAGTAATGGTAGGTCTGAGGTAGTTTATAGGGAATGGGTGCATTGATTACAACACTTTTGCGAAATCATTCACAAACCGTTTACAAGAAGTTTTACTAGTTTGTTCTGACGGGTCAATAAACGTTTAGGGCAATATGATCCAGACAACTGCAAAGTCAGCATTAGGCTAATGTAGCCAGTGGCCTTATCAAAGAGTTCCTCAGAGCATGATAAACTGCTGTGACTCAACCAATTCACCACGGCCCCATTCTAGTCACGCCTTTAACAGCATCGGGACCTTTTCAACATTCTTGCCAAGGATAATTTTGGTTCCCATTTTAGCCCTGTGGCATGCTGTGCATCTAAGTTTTCCTTGGTGGCAACTGCAGGATGCAGGCCATCAGGACCAAGACACCTGCAAACACCCATTTGAAAATGCCAGACATACAAGTACCCATGCCCACAGACCTACATGCACTCTTGCACACATAACTTTTTTTTTTTTTGGAAAACACTACCTCTGAGGCGGAAGCCGGAGGAATTGTAACGCTGTTTTTAAAATTGTTTATTTTCTGTTTATGACATCTTTTTAAACTTAAATTCCTATCCTGAGCTCTTGCTGGGCTACTGACAATCGCTCATCCCACAGGCAGCGGATTTAGCGCTGCTTCGTGAATTTGTTTTGGACGGCCGCCATCGCCAGTCACGAGGCCACGCCCACCGGACAGGCCACGCCCACTCCTCCCGCCTATAAAAGCACTGATCACTAGTGCGCCCTTTGGAAAACACTACCTCTGAGGCGGAAGCCTGAGGAATTGTAACGCTGTTTTTAAAATTGTTTATTTTCTGTTTATGACATCTTTTTAAACTTAAATTCCTATCCTGAGCTCTTGCTGGGCTACTGACAATCGCTCATCCCACAGGCAGCGGATTTAGCGCTGCTTCGTGAATTTGTTTTGGACGGCCGCCATCGCCAGTCGCGAGGCCACGCCCACGGACAGGCCACGCCCACTCCTCCCGCCTATAAAAGCACTGATCACTAGTGCGCCCTTTGGAAAACACTACCTCTGAGGCGGAAGCCGGAGGAATTGTAACGCTGTTTTTAAAATTGGTTATTTTCTGTTTATGACATCTTTTTAAACTTAAATTCCTATCCTGAGCTCTTGCTGGGCTACTGACAATCGCTCATCCCACAGGCAGCGGATTTAGCGCTGCTTCGTGAATTTGTTTTGGACGGCCGCCATCGCCAGTTGCGAGGCCACGCCCACCGGACAGGCCACGCCCACTCCTCCTCTCCCCAAATGTGCCTTCCACGCAAGCGCAGCGGACGAGCGCAGCGGGAGCGCCTAAGGCAAGCCCGTCTGCGCCCGTCCGCGCCCGTACACGCCAGGAGTCAGGCAGGGGGACTGAGGTAAGGTTTACTTATTCAGGGGATGCCATACGTCATCTCAACAGGCCCGTCCCATGGCCATGCTCCCAAGTATTGAAATGAGACTCTCGCCTTACCCACTGTCCGCATTGCCCCTTCAAATACACCCCTTCTATCATCAACGTCCCCACTCAGACGACTATAAACATGGCAATGATCAATTGCAGATCACTGCCCAAACACGCCCTTGAAATAAACATGCTCATTGAAGACCTTAAATTAGAAATTCTGTTCCTTACAGAAACGTGGCTGACGCCTGACTCAGACGCCGACATAGTCCAAGCCCTTCCCCCAGGATTCGGTATCCAACATCTTAACCGTCCCAAAGGCAGAGGTGGAGGCATCGCTGTCATCTCCAAGGATTCACTGCCATGCCGATTCCTTGATAGTCCTCTGCTAGACTGTGAAAACGTCCACTTTGCCTTGCAAATCTCCCCTTGCTCCTCTCTCTACGGATTCCTTATTTACCGTCCCCCTGGCACCATGGGAAAATTCCTCAACTCCCTCCTAGAATGCTCCTTGGCTAGATCTAGCGCTCGGACCAACTTCCTCATTCTAGGGGACTTTAATGTTCACATTGAAGACAGCAATGATAGTACGGCCTCAGAGCTGATCCAAGACTTGGCAGTCCACCAACTGTACCTACAGAATTCCCTCCCCACCCATAACCGGGGGCACTTGCTCGACCCCATATTCTGTAATTTCCCGGATCTTGTGACCAGGCCCCCTATCTCAGTGCCGTGGTCTGACCACCTACTTATTCCTTTCAGCTGGCGCACCTACCCCAAACCGCCGCAAACCCAAGCACCCGGTAGACCATCACGACCCTGGGAGAAATTAGACTATGACAAATGGAAACAAGCCCTCGAGGATACAGTCCCAACCCTTAGCTCAACCATTGACCTTGCTGATAGTGAACTCTCATCCTGGATTACCAATTCTCTAGACATAGCTCTCCCAAAAAAACCTCATCGTAAACCAAGGACAAAAGCAACCTCCCCATGGTTTACCCAGGAAATACGCCTCTTAAAGAAAACCTGTAAGAGAGCAGAAAGAGTTTGGAGGAAAGACTTTAATCCCATCAGCAAAAACAACTACAGACTGATGATTCTTAATTATAAAAAAGCTCTTAAAAACGCACAAATCTCCTTTTATAGTGAGAAAATCAGCAAAGCAGCAAGTTCGTCGAGGGAGACGTTCCTCACCATGAAAAAGCTTCTAAAACCCCCCACTCCCCCAGCTGCGCGTGACCCCTCAATCGAACACTGTAATGAGTTAGCCAAGTTCTTTGACTCAAAAATACAAATAATACTCAAACAACTTCTGTCTCTTTCTCCTATAGATCCCTCCCTCCGTCCCTCTTCCCAACATCAGAATAGAGACACTGAGCTAAGCAAGTTCCATTCCATCAACGCTGAAACCCTTGGTTCTATACTACAAGCCCTAAAAAGTGGATCACCTCATGACCCAGCCCCTGTGAGACATCTGAAGCAGGTTGCCCCGAGCATCCTATCACTCATGACCAACTTACTAAACGCCTCCTTTGAATCCGGAACTGTGCCCATAAGTTGGAAAAAAGCGGTGGTGAAGGCACTTATAAAAAAATCTAACCTCGATCCGGACAACCTGGCTAACTTCAGACCGATATCACTCCTCCCAGGCATTAGTAAACTGGCGGAAAAATACATCAACTCCCAGCTCTCACATTACTTGGAGTCCAACGAGCTGCTGAAAACCTCTCAAACCGGTTTCCGTCCGGGCCCAGGGACAGAAACGGCGATGGTAGCGGTAGTCGAAGAAACCAGGAAAATCATCGACGCAGGAGGATCAGTGGCAGTGATCCTCCCGGACCTCAGCGCAGCATTCGACACCGTTAACCATAACATCCTGGCCCAACGCCTGGAAAACCTCGCCATCACTGGGACGGCCCTCGAATGGCTAAAATCCTTCCTCCACAACCGCTCCTTTCAGGTGGCGGAGGGAGACTGCATCTCTAGGGAAACCCCGATACGTTGCGGAGTGCCCCAGGGCTCTTCATTGAGCCCTACACTCTTCAACGTATACATGGCACCTCTTGAACAAATTGTTGTCCCCTACGGCATCAAACTCCTGACCTATGCGGACGACACACAGCTGGTTGTATCCCTTAGCCAGTCAGAACCCCCCCACCATCGATCTGTACTCCTGCCTGGAGAATATAGTCAGTTGGATGAGCGACTCCCACTTAAAGCTCAATGGGGAAAAAACCGAGCTAATGGTACTGGGAAACCAGTCCCACTTCCGCCCGGAGTCTCTATGGCCTCCCAGTATGGGCCCACCACCAATTCCCAAGACTGATATCAAAAGCCTGGGGATTTGGCTGGATGATAAACTTACCCTCAATACGCAGGCCAAAAAACCGCAGGAACATGCTTTGGCTTGCTTCGCTCCATCCGTAAGATTCTTCCACTCCTCCCATTCCAGTCAAGGAAACTGCTTATTCAGGGCCTTATACTGTCTAGACTTGACTACGGCAACGCCTTATATCTTGGTTCCCCAAAAAAAGTCATCACTAGGCTTCAGGTGGTGCAAAATGCGGCCGCCCGAATTCTTACAGGCACCAAAAAACGCTGCTCGGCCAAACCTGCACTCAAAGAACTCCATTGGCTCCCGGTGGAACAAAGGGTGCATTTTAAGGCCATGTGCCTAACCCATAAAATCCTGAATGGAAAAGCCCCCCCGGTCCTGAAAGATCTCGTGATTCCCTATACGACAAACAGAACCCTACGCTCAACCAACGCCCACCTGACCAAAATACCCAAGATCAAGAAAACACGTTTTGGAGGTCGGCAGTTCTCATTTCAGGCGTCCAAGATGTGGAATACTCTTCCACTAGACCTTCGGGCCCAACCCAATCTCCTGTCATTCCGCAAATCCTTGAAGACATGGCTGTTCCCCTGACCTCTTCTTCTCCCCGCCTGACCCCTCCTCTGGAGATCATAGTGGATTTTAGATAGCGCTGGGACGCTTTCAGGCAGCCATGCGCTCTATAAATCTCCAAAATAAATAAAAAATAAATAACTACTGGCATGCTTTGCTCTAACCCACCTGACTTACAGTCACTCATATACACAGGCCAAGACACCTGTTGTTTTATTGGTTGTTTGTGTAGTGATTTATACTGCGGGAAGGCTTTAAACAAGTTCAAGACAAGAACAGGCGAGTGAAAATGATGTAATAAGAAAGAGGGAGTTTGGTATGTGCCTAGCCAGCTTGTCTAAGAGTGTACAGAAGAGGAAAACAGGTTTTGGAAGGAAAGTGTAAGCCAGCGACAGTAGGAGATGTAAATCACAGGACAAGGAAACAACAGTGTGAGGATCTGGTGCCAAAACAGGTAGATGTTTGGCAATTCTGGACTATTAGAAAGATGAAAGGGAGCGGCATATACCATGCCTACTAACCAATGCATTCAGGCTGACACACAAGCAGAAAACATATAGGCACTCCTGCAGGCACTACTGCAGGCACACTCAACACAGACACTATCATCACACAGCAAATAAGTAGGTACTAGGAAAGGTGAACGAATGAACGAAAAATGGAAGAACAGATGTGAGCAAATATGTATTATATCTTTGGGCTCCTTGCTGCTGAAAACACATTTAAAGTAGAAGTTAGATTTCTCTCAATACGGGAAAGGAGTTAAACTCCAAGCCTTATACATGGTGAGAATGTTCCTGCCAAAGGTTTGTGCTACTCACATATTTCCAGTTTTGTAGGTGTTCATCTTCATTTGCAGGTTTTCTCACCATGGACTACCCATAACTCGTCATTGTGAACAGATTTTCCTAAATAGATAGTTTGCCATATTGGCCAAAATTAAACCACTTGCAAATTCATCTATGAGTACAAACAAACATTTTATGAATTGCTGACAAACATTTCCACTCATGAATGATACATTTGTTCATAAATGTCATACTTTTGTGTATTGTCCCTTTCCTTAATGGGAGACTATTACCAAATAATTCTATCAGTGCCATAAAGGGAGCTTAAGACAATCAATCAATTTGGAATTTGCAAACAAAGTAGACAAAGATAACGGAGCACGTTTCATTATGGGTTACAGTGGGCAGTGTTGTCAGTTCAAGACAATTGCAAATTCTATCTGTTGGTTCCTGCCCAACTATGCCCGTGCAATGCAGGAGCGACGATTACCCCGTTACTCTGAACCCGCCTCTAAGCGACCCACACAGTAGATATTACAATGGGTCAACAGAGTGGCAAGGGACAGGGGGCGGGAAAGAAGGGATAGACAGACAAGGAATCCTAGATATTCGTTCCAGGGACCTTCTGCCAGGACCAATATTCTCCACGTACTTCACCCACAGGGAACAGGATAAATCACCGTCTGCCACACAAAATGAAAAGATAAATAGTACAGCACCTCTTTCTCTTCTCATGCCCCACACACCAACCCCTTCACGCCTCCTTACCCACAAATGCTGTGGTGGATGCCTGGTGGAGATCTCCGTCGAGGAGCGATTGCGTCTGGTCCAGCAGGCAGAAAGGGAGCAGGGGAAGGGAAGGGCTTGGCGCCAGGGATTACGCTTCTGAATAATAGGAGGCAAAGGGGGTATGGAGGAAAAAGTCGTGAAAACGACTGAAAAAACCTCAGTTATGGTAGAACCATGAGAATGCTCCAAGCGTACAGGAATTGGGGGCCAAGACAGGGGATAAATATGCTGCACAACACTGGCTTCGCTGTGCACTCCGCCAGGAACCCGGAAGCGCCCAAAACAGCACTCCGCCTCCACACAACGATGTGGACTGAAACAACAATAAGGCGGAAGTGCTGGGTAGCGCTTACACACAAACAACAGGGAATCACTAGGGTAATCCAGCCGGACCACCGATCCCCACAAGAAGCGCCGGAGCCCCAGCCACTCCTTGTTCCCAGCCGGGATAAAATTGGCTCAAACACGCAAAAACAGAAAAAACACAACAAAAGACGAACAACAAGACACAAACACACCAGGACAGTTAGGGTCTCAAACAATCCTGGGATTGTTAAACACAGCAACTAATGAACTAATGAAGGGAAGGGAAGGGAATTCCTAAGAGCCAGGAAAAAATGGAAAGGCAAAAATCACGAGCCCGTGAAAAACAGCAATCCCCAAATTACAAGAACCGCCCCTAGCCCAAGACCAGGAACCACACGACTAGATAACAAGCACCGAGGGCAGGGGGAAATGGACTTATATCTCCACCCAGCAGGTCACATGGGTTCCCGAACATGGCAAGAGAAAGAGGACTGCGCGGGAATCCTAACAGTACCCCCGCCCAACAATCCTCCCCACCGGGCGTGGCTTAGACGGATGTTGACGATGAAACAAACGGACCAAACGGGGTGAGTGAACCCCCCCAGCCGGTTCCCAGGTACGATCCTCAGGGGCATAACCCTTCCAATCGATCAAATAGAATAGACGGCCCCTCCTTCTCTCTGAATCCAGTATGGCCCGGACCTCAAACTCCTTCTGTCCATCCACGATTATAGGTGGAGGAGGTGGTAACACCTGTGAGGATGGCATATAGGGCTTCAACAGGGACGTGTGAAACACAGGATGAACCTGATAATCACCGGGCAGATCAAGTTTCATGGCCACGGGATTGATAACCTGTACTATCGGGAACGGACCCACATATCTAGGTTGTAGTTTGCGAGACCCCCCAAGCCTCAGGTTCTTTGTAGCCAACCACACCTGGACACCAACTTGATAGCCAGGTGCGGGAGCACGGTGCTTATATGCATGTACCTTCATACTGGCCTTGGCAGCCAGCAAATGCACCCGGGCAATGCCCCATATCTCACCCAGACGTTTACACACATCATCTATGGCTGGTACGCGCCCTGTAGGTTGAATGGCCAATGCCCTGGGATGGTAACCCAAGGAACAAAAGAAGGGAGTCATGCCCAAAGCGGAATGCCAACTGTTGTTATACGCAAACTCAGCAATGGGCAGAGCCGTAACCCAATCACATGCCAAGGAAGATATTAAACACCTGAGGTACTGCTCCATGGTCTGATTGGTTCGTTCGGTCTGGCCGTCAGATTGTGGATGATAAGCAGAAGACAATCTGACCTCCACCCGTAACACTGAGCACAACTCCTTCCAAAAATGGGAAACGAACTGAGCCCCCCGGTCCGTCACCACTGCAGATGGCAACCCATGTATCCGTACTACGGAGGACATAAACACTAAAGCCATCTCTCTAGCCGTAGGAATCTTAGGAAGCGGGATGAAGTGAGACATCTTAGTAAACAAATCAACCACGACCAAAATGGCGGTGAATCCGGAAACAGAAGGAAGCTCGGTCACGAAATCCATGCTAATGGTATGCCAGGGAGAAGGAGGAACCTCCAAGGGACGCAACAGCCCCGACAGCTTACTATGAGTAGGCTTACTGATGGCGCAAACCGGACAAGCTGTCACATACCCCTGGACATCCTGTGCCAGTGTATCCCACCAAAACCACCTCATGCACATCTCTTTCGTCTTTGGTATCCCAGGATGTGCCACCAAGGCGGACGAATGACACCACTCCAAGACCTGTTCTCTCAATGTAGGGGGAACAAACAACCTACCCTCATAATACAACAGACCGTCCTGGACCGATACTTGGGGTAGTGACAACCATGGGGTGAGATCCACCTTCCGCAGTTGTTCCTTTACTAATGACAGAAAGTCCTCACCATCCACCGCCCCTATGATTCTGTCCCCAGGAATCATGGGCCTATTCTCCCTGCCCTGGCCCAACTCTCTGGAGTCTACATGGATACGAGACAAGGCATCAGATTTGGCCTGCTGTGCTGCAGGTCTGTACGTAATAATGAAATCAAATTCATTGAAAAAGAGAACCCATCGCATCTGGCGTGGTGTCAAGGCTCGTGCAGAACGAAAGAACTCCAGATTCTTATGATCCGTATAAATCGTGACGGTATGCCGAGCCCCCCACAGATAATGCCTCCATTCCTCAAATGACAACTTAACTGCCAACAGCTCTCTCTCAGCCACGGTGTAATTGCGCTCTGCGGGCAGCAAGGTCTTAGAAAAATAGGCAATGGGATGCATACAACTGGTCTCAACATCTCTTTGGGACAACACCCCTCCTACTGCGCATAACGAGGCATCCGTCTCCACAAAGAAAGGCAAGGCCGGATCAGGGTGGATCAATACCGGCGCCGATGTAAATTCCCCCAGCAACCGCTGAAAGGCCTCCTGAGCCTCTGGGGACCACACAAAAGAAACTCCCTTTCTCAACAATCGTGTCAGAGGGGCCACAATATCCGAGAAGTGGCAGATAAACCGCCTATAAAAATTGGCGAATCCCAATAGCACCTGTATATGTTTCACTGACGTCGGAACAGGCCAGGTAGTAATGGCCTCAATCTTTCTCGGATCCATCCGAACCCCTCCGGCAGACACCACAAACCCCAAGAACTCCACCTGCGTGGTGCTAAACTGACACTTCGCTAGTTTTGCATATAAATGGTGTTCTCGCAATTTATGCAGCACTTGGATCACGTGCCGTTGATGTTCAGCCCCTGTCTCAGAAAAGATCAGGATGTCATCCAGATACACAATTACGCTCCGATCCAAGAACTTCCGAAGTACTTCATTAATAAAGAACTGGAAGGCCGCCGGCGCATTGCATAAACCGAACGGCATTACGCAATATTCATACAGGCCATGCTTGGTCTTAAACGCTGTCTTCCACTCATCCCCGGCGCGCACACGCACCAGATGGTAGGCGCCCCGCAAATCCAGCTTAGTAAACACCTTTGCGCTGCGGAGCTGGTCCAACAACACGGGGATGAGTGGTAGCGGATATTTGTTCTTTACTGTAGCCTTGTTTAACGTTCTATAATCCACACATGCCCGCAATGTGCCTTCTTTCTTAGGAATGAAGAAGATCGCCGATGAAACTGGCGAACAGGAGGGACGAATGAATCCCAGTCGCAACATCTCATCAAGATACTTCTTGAGGTGCAGCTCCTCGGGTTCAGAAAGAGCATACACCCGGCTACAAGGGAGAGGCGCCCCTGGTATCAAATCGATCTTACAATCAAATGACCTGTGAGGGGGTAAGCCCTGCGCCTGATCGACATCAAACACTTCCTTAAACGCCTGGTATTGTGATGGTACTACATCCATATCAGTGGCGGCACAGGACAACGACAACTCCCTCTCACCTGCCTCCTTTTAGCAGTGTTTCAGACAATGTGATGAATCAAGAGACACTAACCGTTGCACCCAATCTATCCTGGGGTTGTGCTCCTGCAACCATGGCACACCCAACACCATCCCAAAGGAAGGAGCATCAATGAGATCGAAACACACCATCTCCGAGTGACCGTTCTCACACACCAAACACAAAGGCACTGTCCTCCTAGTGATTGACCCAGATGTTAGTTCGGTACCGTCAATTGCCCTCACAGGTTCTGGCTGGTCCTTTACACAGCAAAGGACCCTCAGCTTTTCAGCCAGCGCGATGTCAAGGAAGTTCCCTGTAGCCCCAGAATCCAATAACACCGATACTGGCACTCTGCTATCTCCGCCGAGTAACAAATGAGCATTTATGATGAAGTGCCTAGGAGCCCTATCTATCGCTCCGAGCACTTCATACTGTCGTTCCTTCCTCACGTGATACAAACAGGCCACCTTTTTACTATAAGAAGCTCCAGAGGGTTTCACTGGGCATTCTCTTGCAAAGTGCCCACCTTGGCCACAATACAAACACAGGCCCAACTCTCTACGTCGTTTCTTTTCATCAGCAGACAAGGGCCCTCTTACACCACCTATTTCCATAGGTTCAGACACAGTTTTCGTCTCTCCTGCTCCAGTTGTCTTATTGTCTGGCCTCACAAACCCTCCCCGTGACGCCTGATAGTGGCTTTTCTCCCCCCGTCTCTCTGCCAGACGATGATTCAATTTGACCACAAGATCAATAAAGGCTGCACAATCGACCACTTGTGACACTACATCCTTCAGATCCTCAGACAGTCCCTGATAAAATAAGGAGGTCCTCTTATCCTCGGGCCAATGGGTTTCAGACACTAGACGATTAAAGGTGGAAATGTACGTCAGCAAGTCCTGTCTTCCCTGCCTTAACTTCAATAGCTCTGCGTCACTCGCCTGCATAAAGGCATGTTTCGCAAACAATCCATGCATCAACTCTTTAAACGCAGGATAGTTGGTCAACACCTGATCATCCCTATCTACCAGGGGTATAGCCCATTGAGCCGCAGTACCAGCCAAATATGATATTGTGAATGCCACTTTAGCCGAATCATTGGGGAAAGCAGTTGGTTTACACTTAAAGTGCAGTTGGCACTGATTCATGAAGGTGCCAAACTTAGCGCTATCCCCTGTGAACCTCTCTGGCGGCGCCAATGGTACTGGAACAGGAGTATTCACAGTGACCGCTACCGGTACCCCACCACCAGCTCCCTGCCCACTACCATATTGAAAGGTGGCTGGTTGTAAAACTGGAGCCTGGGTCCTATGCTGCCCTTTCTCCCTGCTAAGCAATGCCCCAACCTCCTGTTTCATGGCTACATTCTCCTGTCGTAAGTCATGTATCTGCTCCTGTAGGGCAGACAAGGCACCCATAACATCCTGCAGAGTGGGGACCGTACCTGCCGTGGCCCCCCCTGACTCATCCATCGTCGCTCAGGCAATGCAAATTAAACGTGGGCTTGTTATTCTGTTGGTTCCTGCCCAACTATGCCCGTGCAATGCAGGAGCGACGACTACCCCGTTCCTCTGAACCCGCCTCTAAGCGACCCACACAGTAGATATTACAATGGGTCAACAGAGTGGCAAGGGACAGGGGGCGGGAAAGAAGGGATAGACAGACAAGGAATCCTAGATATTCGTTCCAGGGACCTTCTGCCAGGACCAATATTCTCCACGTACTTCACCCACAGGGAACAGGATAAATCACCGTCTGCCACACAAAATGAAAAGATAAATAGTACAGCACCTCTTTCTCTTCTCATGCCCCACACACCAACCCCTTCACGCCTCCTTACCCACAAATGCTGTGGTGGATGCCTAGTGAAGATCTCCGTCGAGGAGGGATTGCGTCTGGTCCAGCAGGCAGAAAGGGAGCAGGGGAAGGGAAGGGCTTGGCGCCAGGGATTACGCTTCTGAATAATAGGAGGCAAAGGGGGTATGGAGGAAAAAGTCGTGAAAACGACTGAAAAAACCTCCGTTATGGTAGAACCATGAGAATGCTCCAAGCGTACAGGAATTGGGGGCCAAGACAGGGGATAAATACGCTGCACAACACTGGCTTCGCTGTGCACTCCGTCAGGAACCCGGAAGCGCCCAAAACAGCACTCCGCCTCCACACAACGATGTGGACTGAAACAACAATAAGGCGGAAGTGCTGGGTAGCGCTTACACACAAACAACAGGGAATCACTAGGGTAATCCAGCCGGACCACCGATCCCCACAAGAAGCGCCGGAGCCCCAGCCACGATAAAATTGGCTCAAACACGCAAAAACAAAAAAAACACAACAAAAGACGAACAACAAGACACAAACACACCAGGACAGTTAGGGTCTCAAAAAATCCTAGGATTGTTAAACACAGCAACTAATGAACTAATGAAGGGAAGGGAAGGAAATTCCTAAGAGCCAGGAAAAAATGGAAAGGCAAAAATCACGAGCCCGTGAAAAACAGCAATCCCCAAATTACAAGAACCGCCCCTAGCCCAAGACCAGGAACCACACGACTAGATAACAAGCACCTAGGGCAGGGGGAAATGGACTTATATCTCCACCCAGCAGGTCACATGGGTTCCCGAACATGGCAAGAGAAAGAGGACTGCGAGGGAATCCTAACACTATCATTGATTGTTGTATTGTATCATGGTATTTGTATAGTGCTTCTTATCCATGTGTGGAGTGCTGAAGCACTTATTCATGTGGGTAGCATGCTATACCATGTGGGAGTGTATTTGGAAGACTGTTGTCTTTGAGCCTAGGTGGGAAGTGTATCCATGTTGCGTGATGACCTCCAAGGGATGCTTATCGTCTTACAGGCTGCAGTGTTCCATGGTGTGACGGATGAGGAAGCGGGAGATAGACCCACATTTTAAAAATGTAAGAGTTATTCTGGCAGCTCTGATAAGCTTTGAAGGTCCTTTTGTTGTGTTTGTAATTTATCTTTTATGCTCTTCATACAATTTCGTACGCTGCTTTGCAGAAGTTATGTTATGTTAAACTGATTTATAAGGCTCACAGATGCTCCAGCAAAGGAGCGTCCTGGCGCCCGCCAGGTAGCAGCAAACACAACAAGGCAAGGAAGGAGGACAAGGGGACTAAGGAAATAAAAAGGTTTTTACTGCCCGCCGGAAGGAGAGTAAGTCCCCGAGTGCCCGGATCTCAAAGGGAAGAGAATTCCATAACACGGCGGCACGAACTCGAAACGAGCGGCCGCCGGCCCGGCAGCGCTTAAACCGGGGAACAACAGCTAGTTGCAGATCAGAAGATCTTAGGGCACGGCCCGGGGTGTAACGAGACAGGAGGTTGGCAAGAATCAAGGCAGGTGCTCCCTTGATAATTTTGTAAGCAACACAAAGGACCTTAAACTGAATCCTCCGAGCGATCGGGAGCCAATGCAGCGTGCGCAGAGTATTGGCAGCAGAGCAAAATCTGGGCAGTCCCACGACCGCTCTTGCTGCTGCATTCTGTACACGCTGCAGGCGGGTGAGTTCTGCCTGATTTAAGCCAGATAGAAGGGCGTTGGCATAATCAAGGCGTGACATCACGGTGGCCTGAATAACAAGTTGCCTGGTATTCGCATCAAAGAATGTTAATACGGGTCATAAACCCCGCATGATGCCGAAACAACAGGCCGCCGTGCGCTTAGTGTGGCATTCAAAAGAAAGAGATGGATCAAGCCAGAAGTGATCGTATGGATCCTCAAGAAGTAACAGGCGTTGATACGGAGTGAAATGATCTGAGATCTATTCAGATAGACTGACTCACAGTCCTCTTTTATGTGATGCCAGGTTACATGATATGATTGTCCAGTTGACAATGAGGATTCAGGTAATGATCAGGTTTACAGTATGTTAAATTGATGCTGGAAGGACTGTCATAAAGAATAGATTATAGTTAGACTATGTTAGGCTGGTTTCGGTTCTTAGGGTGCAGAATGGCTGTCGTTAATCCTACTATTGATTGCAGAGATGTAATTATTATATTTCATCCATGTTTTGAGGTCATTGTGTGGGTATGTTGAGTGGAGCAGCCTAGTTGGCATGCTGGTTCATACTGTTCCATAGCTATCAACCGTGCCTGTACTGGTAGGATTATCATTCTGAGTTCTATCTACAGGACAGCACTTTATGCTATTATGTTGGGAACAAATATGCTTTAATCTCTCTTCTGTACTGTAAATTCTCCTTGAAATCTTTTTGAATCTTGGTGCACAATGAGTTTCAGAGGTTGGTGGCTCCTACAGGGAAAGTGGAGCCTCGAGTGGATTTTTTTTATCATGAGGTTGTGTGTAGATCTGTGTTGCTAGGTTGGAGCACAGTGTTCTGTTTTGTTTGGTATAGTGGTAATTTTCCTTGACAGGCTCTTATTATGAAGCAGAGTCAATCAATCAGGATTTATAAAGTGCAGCTAATCACCCAATAGGGTGTCCAGGCACTTGCAGGCCCCGGAGGCTTATTCCAACAGCCATGTCTTGAAGGCCGTTTGTAATTCCGGAAGTGAGGTGATGATCTGGAGGTGCTTGGGGAGGCTGTTCGAAGTCTTTGCGGTGATGTGGGAGAAGGAGCTTCCTCCACTTTTGCTTTGGTAGATACGGGGAGTATGGGCAAGCGAAAGGGATGCAGAGTGTAGTCTTCTCGATGGTTGGTGAAAGTTCAGGCAGTGGTTAATGCCGGTGGATCCTTGGCTGTGTAGAGTCTTATGTGCATGCATCAGCAGCTTCAATCTCCTGTATGGGGAGCCAGTGGAGTTTCCTGCAGTGGGGTGTGATGTGTGTTTATCGGGGAAGGCTGAGGATGAGTCTGGCTAAAGCGTTCTAAACGGTCTGAAGTCTCTGTAGAAGGTCTGTCCTGATTTCTACATAGAAGCATTGCTGTAGTCCAGTCGGCTGGTGTTGCGGGATTGTATTATGGTGTGTAGGATTTGCCAATTGAAGATCCTATGTAGCAAGTGAAGAGTGAGAAGCAGGGGGAGGAGACAGTGTTGATCTGTGATTTCATGTTTAACTTGTTGTCAATGATGATTCTGAGGCTTCTGGCATGGTTAAGGGAGAGGGTGCGGGTCCTAGGTCTGATGGCCACCAGTAGTTGTTCCATGGGTTGCTGCTTTTACCAAAGATCCGTACTTCCATCTTGTCTGCATTCAGCTGCAGGCAGTTGTTCTTTATTCAGTGGGCGATGTTTGTCATGCATCTGTGGAAGTTGGTTCTGGTGGTAGAGTTGTCGGTGAGTGAGAGGATGAGTTGGGTGTCATCTGTGTAGGATAATATGTTGAGACCATGGGATCTGACGATGTTGGCCAGCAGGGTCATATATGCATTGAAGAGCATAGGGCTGAGGGATGAGTGCTGGAGGACACTGAAGCTGATCTCACAGGGAAAAAAGGTAGAAGAGTGCTTTGAATATTGACTAGGACACCATTAAAGCACATTATACTGAACTAGGGCTTTGGCCAGTATATAGGAATGATAAACTGAAATATTAATTAGCCACTTAGTAAGACAATTGCAAGCATGTGAGTTTGCAACACATTAGAGGCGTGGTTGTTTGAGCAACTGATGACTCATGTTGCAAAGCCACAATCCCATGCATCCAATTTTCCAAATGCTTGTGTGACTTACGTTCTTGTCATGTAGAAATCCAAAACATTTTTTGCCTCACCTGCTTGTGTCACAAATGCAAATATGTTGACATACCAAACTGATTATTGTAGTTAGGTAAAATTCACATTTGGTGTGCATTGATTGTACTGCATATACAGTCAATCAAGTGCACTGTATATTTTAATGTCAGATGCTCTTAAATATTTGGAAAGTTTGGAGTCCAATCCAAATACATATCTGGGACTTTGTCACATTGCTCTGTTTCAAACTTCTGACAAAAGTCTACACTGATGTGGGTAAACTTTTTGTCTATCAAAAGTATTTAATCTGAACGTCAGCAGTATGAGAGGCATCATTAGCAGGAGTGTACTTCTATGAAAAATCATCAACAAATGCAGCATGGGATTAATTTTGTGAACTTCAGTATTTACTCAGTAGTGTTCTGTGTGCTGCTTTCTAAGTCATATCACAACAGTTGTAATTCAGCTTGAATGCACAGTTTCACCCTCTATGTCATCACTTGGTTGATCCTTTATCCCAACCATCATCATCAAACTGCCTCTTATTTGCTGCTAATGAACTAAGAGTGTAATCTGCAGAAAGTAAATCAGGGAAAAAGAGCCCTATTTATTGACTGTTTTACCACTGCCTTCATCACCCCTGAAACCACGAGTTGTAAGAGTAGTGATAGGGTCTACAAAGGACAAACCAGAGGTAGAAGCAGCTACCCCTATTTGACCTCTATGACTGAAACCTCACTGACTTGATTCAGGAAGCCCTTTTCGGCCTTAAAGATGTGTATTATGTTGAAAATGAGTGGATTTACGCCTGCTAGGTATTCGGAAAATGAAACCTAGCAGGCATACATGTTTTAGTCCTATGTACTTGGACTCCATGACATAATAAGTAATAAGCAGTAGCAGTTGCTACGGGGCAGTAGTGGTGGGTGGAGATGGTGGAGTGGGGTAAAAAAAAGAACATTTCACTTACCTGATGACCACTGCCTCTCCTCCGTCCTCATTAGTAGGCACAGGAAGCACACAGGCTCAGGGTCCCAGATTCTACTAAGCCAATCATGATGCTGAAAATATAAGTCCTGGACACACGCAAACAAGGTGTCAATCAAGTAACAATATTAGAATTCTCAAAGAAAAAGAAAGTCAATGTTCATCTCCAGTCAGTTGATCTCTGTTTTTATTATTCAAACGAACAAACGAAAACCAGCTGACACGTGTTTTGTCGCCATGGGATTGATCCCGCGAGTTCCTCAGGGCTGTCGGAGCTTAATATTAGTAATGGTATGAATGCTCTGCTGGTGATAATTCCAACCCGGCTGGTAGGGTGTATTCAAAGATGAGATTAGAATGATGTCCGAAATCCGAAAGTAAAACGCAAGTAGCAGTAAGGTTGAGCAGCTGGTGATAGTTCCAAACCGGCCTGTAGTCGTAGTATAGTTTATTGCAGCAGTGGAAAGGATATAACTGGTATAGTTATATCAAGAAGGCATGGAGGATCATCCATGTTTCTTTTAGCGGGTGTGCTGTTGAGGTGCACGATATGTCAGTACCAAGAGTTCCTGGGTAACCCAGGAACTCCGGGCACGCCGCTCTTGATATAACTATATATATATATATATATATATATATATATATATATATATATATATATATATATATATAGATATATATATATATATATATATATACTATCGGATTTCGGACACCATTCTAATCTCATCTTTGAATAGACCGACAGCCCTGAGGAAGTCGCTAGATCACTCCAATGGCGACGAAACAGGTGTCGGCTGGTTTTTGTTTGTTCGTTTGAATAATAAAAACAGAGATCAACAGACTGGAGATGAACATTGACATTTCTTTTTCTTTGAGAATTCTAATATTGTTACTTGATTGACTCCTTGTTTGCCCAGGACTTATATTTTCATTGAATTGCGTAGGGTTTCCCCAACACACATCTAGGGGTTTTTAGTGTAATCCTGCTTCCCTCGGGATCGGGTAACTCAGTCGAATCCCACACACCACCCCTGTTAACCTCACAGAGGATGTACCAGACTGAATGTTGATGGAAACAAGCTCTTTATTCAGGCTTGTTTAACGGTCAAAGAATAAGCAAAACAAGATAGCACTATAGTTCGGGATGGTGTCTAACCGTCCTCTGCAATGATGCTAGTCCTAGCACCTTCCAACAGAGGACACTGTGCTAAATAATGGCCGAAAATGCCACTCGATGCGTCTATCCTTGTTATGGATATCGCTCCGTCGTAATCGTCCTCCGCATGCGTGGCAGTCCTGACACGCTTCCAACGGAGGGCAATTGCGCTAACCAAAGTATGTTCTCCACACTCGATAACCCTCGAGTGGGGACTGGCCACTGGTCACAGCAAGGGACCTTGTCCTGGTAGCTCGATACTCTCGAGCGGGGACTGGCCACAGCAAGGGATCTTGTCCTGGTAACTCGATACCCTCGAGCGGGGACTGGCCACGGGTTCCGTCGAAGGACCTCGCCCTTCTGCTCGATACCCTCGAGCGGGGACTGGCCACAGGTCGCTTCACAGGACCTCGCCCTTCTGCTCGATACCCTCGAGCGGGGACTGACGTATGTCACAAAAGGACCGAAGTCCACAAGCTCGAACCCTCGAGCGGGGACTGGCGTAAGTATCGAAAGGACCGTTGTCCTTTCTGCTCGAGAACCCTCGAGCGGGGACTGACAAGGGGTCGGAGCAGACCGGCGTTCAATTAATTATCACAGAGCGTGTAGCGGAGCCCCGCTGACACGGCATCAGGCATCTGTTGATGCTCACCGTAATCTCCTGACTCCTGTCCAAAGCCGCCGAATACAACGGAGCACGCCTTCCACTTGTCGGCTTCTCCGTACTCGCGGTGAATGTTCAAAATATTCGACGCCTACCGCTGGCGTCCGGGTTGCTTAAATGGGTACGCCCTCTCCTCGCGACTATCTCGCACTGCCTTCTGGGGATGGTAGTTCGGGCAGGCTTGTACATGGGTTATGTATTTCTCATCTCTTGTTGCCTCCTCGACTCCGACGCTTGTCTTAACAATACATCCCTCTCCCGTCAGGGCCTCCAGCCGGGCCGGGCTTGGTCGGGTACTTCCTGTGAAACGCCTCCACCAACCGCGGCGCACAGATCCCGGCTACGGGCTCCCATGAATTCTCTTCCTGCCCGTACCCCTTCCAAGCAACTAGGTACCACAGCTTGCCTCTTCTCCAACGGGAATCCCTGATGCAGTGTACTTCGTACTCCTTCTCCCCGTCCACCAACACCGGAGGAGGTGCGGTGCGTCCGGGCTTCAAGGAGGGTTTGAGCAGCGAAACATGGAACACAGGGTGTATCCGTAGATTGTCAGGCAACTCCAACCTTACGTTCACTGGGCTTAGGCATTCCTTGATGCGGTAAGGCCCTATAAAACGGGGATGGAAAACGCTGTGTTTACGGAAGCGTAGGTTCCTCGATGATACCCATACGTAATCCCCGGCTTGATACAGCGGGCCCGGTCGCCTTCTTTTATCCGCCGTTGTTTTATATCTCTTTTTGGCCTCCTCCAAGCACTTCTTTGCTTTCCCCACGGTCTCCCTGATATGCGCCACCCTCTTGGCTGTTTCAGGAATTCCCGACGTCGACGAGGGGTGCGACAATGGAAGGAACCTGGGATGGTGCCCATAGTTGCTGTAGAAAGGTGACACCTTGGTTGAGGCGTGTGTGGCGTTGTTGTACGCGATTTCTGCAAGCCACAACAGGTCCACCCACTCTTCCTTTCCTTGGTCAATGTAACAGCGGAGGTATTGCTTCAGGGTTTGGTTGAGACGTTCCGTCTGACCGTCTGTTTGCGGATGGTAGCTGGTTGATAACGCTGAGGTGACATGGAGTGCTGAACACCAGGTTTTCCAGAACCGTGCAGTGAACTGCGATCCCCGGTCCGAAACGATTACGCTGGGGAGGCCATGAGCCCTTACTACCTCTTTCAGAAGTACTACAGGCAATTGTCCGGCCGTGGGTACACCCTTACAGGCGATGAAGCGACCCATCTTGGTTAAGTAGTCGACGACCACCAGTATAGCAGTACATCCCTTGTCCCCGGGCAACCCCACAACGAAATCCAGGGAGATGCAGTCCCAAGGCCTGGTGGGAGTTGGCAGCGGAAGCAGTAACCCCTGTGGGCGTTGGTGATCCGATTTCATGGCGGAGCAGGTCGCACAGGCCTCGATCCAATTCTTCACATCCGCCCTCACCGTAGGCCACCAGAACTGACGCAAGGCGTAGTTGACCGTCTTCTCCAGTCCGAAGTGTCCCGCACTGGCCGACTCGTGGCACCACCTGAACACCTGCTTCTGTAACCGTGCGGTAGGCACCAATACACAATCACCCTTAACTGGAATGCCGTCGCGTACCTGCCATTCCTCGTGTCTACGCAACCAGGCTTTCCATCGAAAGGTGTTGACTCCTTTCCGAACGTCGCGTAGGAAGTGTCCAGGCTGGATAGTCCCTACCACTGTGCTCGGGTGTATGATGGACTCGACGGCCGGTTGTGTACTCCGCGCTTCTGTGGATTGCCTCGACAACGCGTCGGCCTTCCTATTTTCTGTTCCTGGCCTGTATGTGATGGTGAAATGAAAGCCGGAGAAGAATAACATCCACCTCATTTGGCGAGGAGACAATTGTCTGGCGGCCGTCATGAACTGTAGGTTCCGATGGTCGGTGTAGACTAGCACTATGTGCTTGGCCCCCATCAACAGGTGTCTCCACTCAGAAAAGGCGTCCTTGATGGCCAGGAGTTCCTTCTCGGCAACGTGATAGTTCCTTTCCGCTTGGTTCAATTTGCGGGACATAAACGCAACAGGATGGAGCACCCCTGTCTCAGGCTTCTTCTGCGACAGTATGGCTCCCACCGCCAGATCGGAGGCGTCCGCCTCTACCGTGTATTGCTGTTCCGGGTCAGGGTGGGCAAGGACAGGCGCGGATACAAAGGCGTGTTTCAAGGCACGGAATGCCCCCTCCGCTTCTTCAGACCAATGGAACTTCACCGTCTTCCGCAATAGGTGTGTGATGGGCGTTACTAGCCCAGAGAACCCCTCTATGAACCGGCGGTAGAAGTTAGCAAAGCCAAGAAAGCTCTGTACGTCCTTGATGTTCCGTGGCGCTGGCCAGTCCGTTACTGCTTTCACCTTTCTCTCAGCCATGGTCTGGCCTTCTGGGCTCAACATGACCCCCAGAAATTCCACCGATGTCACGTGGAAGTCGCATTTGCTAAGTTTGCAATAAAGTGAATTGTCTCTGAGGATTTGTAGACCTGAGGCCACATGTTTCACGTGTTCTTCTGTGGTGTCTGAATAAATCAAAATGTCATCTATGTACACGACTACGTATACATCCAGGATGTCTCTCAGCACATCGTTCAAAAAAAATTGAAACGCGGCAGGGGCGTTACATAGCCCAAAGGGCATGACTCTGTACTCATACAGACCGAACCTGGTTTTGAAGGCCGTCTTCCACTCGTGTCCGTGACGCATGCGGACCAGATGGTATGCCCCTTTCAAATCGAGTTTGGTGTATACATGGGCCTTCTTTACTTGTTCCAGGAGCACGTTGATGAGCGGCAACGGGTACCGGTTCTTAATCGTGATGGCGTTAAGCGCCCGGAAATCCACACAAGCGCGCAGTTCCCCATTAGCCTTAGGGATGAAGAACAGCGGCGAGGCCGCAGGGGATTTTGAAGGCCTGATGAAGCCTAGGCGAAGCATCGTATCCAAGTACGCCCGGAGGTGGGTGTTTTCGGGCTCTGACAAGGCATACAACCTACCGCCCGGTATCGTTGCTCCCGGGACCAGGTCTATTTGACAGTCGTATACCCTATATGGCGGGAGTGTTTCCGCTTGGTTATCATCGAACACGTCCTTGTACCCCCGATAGGCTTCAGGGAGAACCATCTCCTTTTCAGCTGCTGTTGCCACCACTCAACCCTGTTCCTCTGGAGCAAGCTTTTTCTGTGTGCAGACGCTTAAACAGAAAGGGGAGTCCATCCTTAGTTCCTGGGTTTCCCAGTTGATTGAAGGGTTGTGTCTTTTCAGCCACGGTAAGCCTAATATGATCCCATACTGCGGCGCACATATGATGTTGAAATCCAGAGTCTCTGTGTGTTGCGTCCCGTAGACTACCTTGATATTCCCAGTGTGGTGACTGATGGGCCCTGAAGTCAACCTGCGCCCATCCACAGCAAAGACTTCCTCCGGGACCGTGCACTCCTGAAGCGCTACTCCTACGCGATGTGCTTCCCTCTTGTCCTTAAACAGCCCCGTGGCCCCAGAGTCGACCATCGCCGAGACCGAAACCCATCGGTTCAGAACCAACAACTGTAAAGGAATGAACAAGTGTCTTTTGCTCTCATAAGAGTGTAGATGAGCAGAAGGGATATAACCATGGCTCTGAGAATCCCCTTCGTGGTTCTGAGAGCTCTTTAGTTTTCTGCCGGCTTGTCCACTGAAGCCGTGGACATGCGACCGGGACGAGGACGTCCAGTCTTGGGTTTCGCAGGGCATTCTCGCACGTAGTGTCCCTTTTTGCCGTAGTACAGACATAGCCCTTGCTTTCTTCGCGACTCTTTCTCTGTGGCCGTGAGGCTAGCTCTAACGGCCCCAATGTCCATGGAGTCCACGCGGGGTGTGGGCGTCGCCTCGGTGATAGCCGTTTGACCCGACGCGGCATGTGCTTTGTCCTTCTTGTGCATCCCCCCTCGTCTTTCACTAAGTCGATGGTCGAGGCGAAGGGCCAGGCTGATCAGATCTTCGCAGTGCACCGGTTGGGGATCTATCTGAGCTATCACGTCTTTCAAGTCCTCGCTCAAGCCTTGGTGAAATAGCGCGGTTTGTTTGGCAGGGGGCCATTTGGATTCAGCAACCAAGCGCCTGAACGCGTTCAGATAATGTACCAGCCCTGTTGTGCCTTGTTTCAGTTCCAGCAGTTCCCTGTCCGCAGTGTACGAATCCGCTCTACGATCGAACACCTTGATGAACTCTTCTTGGAACTGTTCCCAGTCGTACAGTACCGGATCGTCCCGGCTTACGAAAGGCACCGCCCATTGTGCTGCATTTCCTGCCAGATACGAGATCATGAAGGCCACTCTCGCCTGGTTGGTTGGAAATGACTTCGGTTTACAGGAGAATTGCAGCGCTACTTGTGTGATGAACACCTGAACCGTGGTTGGATCCCCACTATACCGTTCCGGGGTGGCGAGAGGTATAGCTACCGGCATCTCCACCACCACTGCAGCCGGGGTTCCCGTGGGAGACGCCCCCGCGTTGAACGGATTGCGCTGTTGATGATCCACCCTAGCCCTTAAGTCCGCTGTTTCTTGTCTTGAAGCAGCTAGTTCGTTTTGGACGTCTAGTAACGCCGCCAATACGTCCTCCATTGTGGCCATGACCGATTACTCGACCAGGAGGTTGATTGATGTTGGATGAGGTCGAATATTATGTAATCCTGATTCCCTCGGGATCAGGTAACTCAGTCGAATCCCACACACCACCCCTGTTAACCTCACAGAGGATGTACCAGACTGAATGTTGATGGAAACAAGCTCTTTATTCAGGCTTGTTTAACGGTCAAAGAATAAGCAAAACAAGATAGCACTATAGTTCGGGATGGTGTCTAACCGTCCTTTGCAATGATGCTAGTCCTAGCACCTTCCAACAGAGGACACTGTGCTAAATAATGGCCGAAAATGCCACTCGATGCGTCTATCCTTGTTATGGATATCGCTCCGTCGTAATCGTCCTCCGCATGCGTGGCAGTCCTGACACGCTTCCAACGGAGGGCAATTGCGCTAACCAAAGTATGTTCTCCACACTCGATAACCCTCGAGTGGGGACTGGCCACTGGTCACAGCAAGGGACCTTGTCCTGGTAGCTCGATACTCTCGAGCGGGGACTGGCCACAGCAAGGGATCTTGTCCTGGTAACTCGATACCCTCGAGCGGGGACTGGCCACGGGTTCCGTCGAAGGACCTCGCCCTTCTGCTCGATACCCTCGAGCGGGGACTGGCCACAGGTCGCTTCACAGGACCTCGCCCTTCTGCTCGATACCCTCGAGCGGGGACTGGCGTATGTCACAAAAGGACCGAAGTCCACAAGCTCGAACCCTCGAGCGGGGACTGGCGTAAGTATCGAAAGGACCGTTGTCCTTTCTGCTCGAGAACAACGAGCGGGGACTGACAAGGGGTCGGAGCAGACCGGCGTTCAATTAATTATCACAGAGCGTGTAGCGGAGCCCCGCTGACACGGCATCAGGCATCTGTTGATGCTCACCGTAATCTCCCGACTCCTGTCCAAAGCCGCCGAATACAACGGAGCACGCCTTCCACTTGTCGGCTTCTCCGTACTCGCGGTGAATGTTCAAAATATTCGACGCCTACCGCTGGCGTCCGGGTTGCTTAAATGGGTACGCCCTCTCCTCGCGACTATCTCGCACTGCCTTCTGGGGATGGTAGTTCGGGCGGGCTTGTACATGGGTTATGTATTTCTCATCTCTTGTTGCCTCCTCGACTCCGACGCTTGTCTTAACATTTAGGAATATCCCTTTACCTGGAAGCACCATATACTTACCTACATATATGATCATCTCTGTTAATTTTGGGGGTCTCTAGTTGGCACAGGTAGGTACTTGTGACAAATAGGGACCCTCGCCTCTAGTGAGGATAAGGGGATTACACTTCTTAAATAACCCCTGCTCACCCTCTTGGTAGCTTGGCATGAGCAGACAGGCTTTATCTCAGAGGCGTTGTGTGTTAAGGATTTGTGACCACATACAGTAATCCAGTGACAACACTACAAATGGACACCACACAGGTTTTATATAAAAAATAAGTATACTTTATATAGAGTTACCACAAGACCATAAACGACAAAAATACAGAATACTATTACTTTAAGATAGTAAATTAAGTTTAGTTCAGTTCAGTTCTTAGATGCGACACTTTGCGTCAATGTACCTTAGGTTGCGTTGCGCTTCCACGGCAAGCAATGTCGCAGCAATGGGAATGCGGCAAAGTTCAGGTGCAAAGAAATAAAGACGTGAAGATCTTCCAGATGCGGCACGCTTCTCGGGGATGCGAGAAGTTCTCGGTTCGATGCGTAGTCTGCAGCGGCGACACCCTGACGATGCAACGGCAGCAGTTCCAGTGGCGCCACTCTTCTCCCACGATGCGTGAAACTTCCGCTTGATGTGACAACTACAGCGGAGTCATCTATGATGCGACGGCAGCAGCTCTAAAGGCGGCGCGCTTCTCGGGGATGTGAGGTGCTCTTCTTCGATGCGGTGCAGTGCGACAGTTCCAGCTGCAACACCCTCCTTCGGAGTTGTGAAGACAGGCACAGCAACGGTGACACGCTCCGACCTCGTTGCGGCACACTTCTCTCTGATGCGGTGCAGTGAGACAGTTCCAACGTCGACACCCTCCTTTGGAGTTGCAACGGCAGGCACAGCGACACACTTCTTTTCGTTGAATCGTGCTTCCAGCTCCTTGCGACACACAGTTCCTCAGAAGGCCCAAAACAGCAGTAGGCACTTCCACAAGAACTCTGGGGAGCTGGGGGGTGAAGCCTCTTGTCCCTGAGACTTCAGCAGGAGGCAAGCTCTTTTCCAAGCCCTTGGAGATCCTTCACAAGTTGAAAGCAAAGCACATAAAGTTCTTTTCTCCTTCCTTTGGCAGTAAGGCAACCACTGCAGGCCAATCCCCCAAGCAGCACTTCAGCTTGGGAATAGTCTCTCCTCAGTTTCTTCAGGTTCCTCTCCTCAGTAATGGTTTCTTCTTGCAATCCAATGTGATCTAACTACATGGGATCAGGGTCCCAATATGTATACCCCAAAATCCTTTGTTCTCTGAGGGGAGAGGGGCCTTTACCCAGTCCAAACCAGTTCTGAAGCACTCTGCTTACCAGACTTCTCCTTTCCTTTCACAGTGCAGGGCAGGCACATCAGATGTCCAACAGGAGGTGGAGCCAGCATTGTGGAAGGCAAGTACAGTCCTGGAGCACTTTGTTTACAGGACTCCTCTTCTTTCAGTGTGCAGGGCAGAGACATCAGCCGCTCCCCAGGGGGTGGAGACAGCATTGTGGAAGGCAGGCACAGACCTATTCAAGGTTCAGGTGCAACTCCTCCCTCCCATATAGATGCAGATCTCTCTATTCACCACTGGGTGACTCAGCCTGTCTCTTGTAATTCCCCAACCCTGTCACGCACAAAACCAGACAAAGGAATACACAACCTAGCAGAGGCAGGTTTGAATGGTTAGACAAGCAAATACCTACTTTCTAAAAGTGGTATTTGCAAACACAGAATGTTAAAACCAACTTCACTAAAAGATGTATTTTCCCAGTCTGGCCTATGGAAAACAGGTAGCCTTGCAATAGTGAAAAACGAAAATGTCTGTAATTCACAATTAGGACATGCCACACACATCAGGGCTTGTCCTACCTTATACTTACAATGGGCCCTGCCCTTGGGCCTACCATAGGGGTGACTGATATGAAGAAAAGGGAAGGTTTAGGGACTGGCAAGTGGGTGCACTTGCCCAGTCAGCATGACAGTACCAGACTGCACGCAGGCTCTGCAATGGCAGAACTTAGACACATTTTACAAGGCTGCTTTTGTGGGTGGCACAACCAGTGCTGCAGGCCCACCAGCAGCATTTGGATTTACACACCCTGGGTACACTCAGTGCACTAGACTAGGGTCTGACAAGTAAACCAAATAGCCAAACATGGAACCACTGATTAATATATGAATTTACAATAGGGAGCACTTGCACTGTGGCATTGGATAGCAGTGGCACAGTGCCCAAAGCATAAACCACCAGCTAAAATACATGAGGCAACAGCAAAAATGGGAAGGAGACCCACGCCAATGGTGCCAGGTGTAATAATCACCAACAGTACGTTCACAGAGCAGTGCGCCTATATCCCTGAGTCACTAAAAACCCTATAGACATACCAATCATGATGCTGCTGTCATTAGCATGACAGCAGCGTCGTAATTGGTATGAGCGGCCTGGTGTGGTGCTCAGACAGGTAGTGGGAGCCTATGCGTGTGATCCAGCAGAGTGGAGAACATGCTAGGTGCCATGTCTGTTCGGCCGGCCAAACCGTCATATGCTCTTAGAAAGTGCCCACCACTCCTCCCCCTGGTCTGTGGGCAGCCCAGCCCTGCTCCGCACCTACAGACCCTGTACTGAAAAATAAAATGATAATAACATGGTATTATTATCATTTTATATTTCCTGTGGGGCAACGCTGATCTGCCTTGAGCAGTAGAGTCTCTGCTGGTGATGAGAAGTAAAAGAATCAAGGCATCATTTGCCTTGTGAGTTTGTGATTGTTTACAAACTCTTGAATTTTTTGAGTTTTCACAAACTAATCTCCGACTGTTTCTTAGCTTGGATACGGTTGGAGATTAGTTTCTGCAAACGGCTGGAGTACGCCCCCTGCAAGGGTGGGAAACAGAAAGGATCACTCCCAAACTTCATGTGGTGATGGGCAAGGTGTTTTTCATAGGAATCAATGTTTTTCCCTTATGAAACAATGTTGAATGTTGGAGCTGGCTTCCCCCAATGCAGGTTTGGATTGTCAATTCAATTCTGCATTGTGCAATACAAATGTCCAGAAACGTCACACTTGCAAAGCTGTAACAAGTGCATTTTTCATGGTGAGCTCTAGGGAATGTTTGTGAATTACAAAAAGCACCAAATGTGCACCCTTTCGTATGCGTACTTTGTGAATGTGGCCATGTTTTTTCTAGCATTCATTACATTATGACTATTCCTAATTCTTTAGTTCCTAGCTGTTTAGGATTTGCCGAATATATTTTTGTAAAGCAATTCGTGGTTCCCATCGTATTGTCCTCATTTGAAAACTTGGAAGGCCTGATATGTTTTGTGCGCTTGCTCCTATATATGGGCTGGCTGGACCACTTTTACTTGAGTGTGGGAAGCAGGATCTGGAGTTCAATCATCTTTTATTTGGGAGATCTCTGCCACTTGACGTTTACGTTTTAGCTTTTGGTCCTGGTCTGTTGCTCTTTTTGACTGGCTGTACCTGTCGCAGCGTTTTATTGAATAGGCTTCTACCATTGTCTAGGTGGATCAGCAGCAGTGTGCACACCCAAGATATTCTTCGTGTTCTGATTCAAACTACTATTGTGTTTAGCAAGCGGAACTGGAAAGGCCAGCGTTTAACCTTGGCAGTGACTTGTGGAAGAAGGATTGTAATGAGTAGCAAATGACTAGCATTTTCCTGAATGGTTTACTGGTGTGTGCTGTGTAGCTAGTCCTACCTTTATGTACTGTCGAATTCTTGTAAACCATGAGGAAATCGAGGCCTGGGGGCATGTCGAGCCGACTAGCAAAAAGTGTCTTGAAAACCTAGAGGTGTGGGCTCAGTGTGCTGTGCCCAGGCTGCAGCACGAGATGGAAGCTGCCATTTAGCATCTTACCACTATGGCAAGTGGTATGTGAAGCCTTGGTCCTCTGGCAGCAGGGTATGACGAAATAATATGTATGGAGAAATCTGGCACTTGGTGATAAAACATGAAGACAGGAATATTTTCCCCCAACGGATACTTGATCCCTGGAAGCATGCTTTCTGAAATCATCTGGGCTGGGTCGGACCAGCCATTTATCTTACTGAGCATTTCCCCAGGGGGCTGAAACCTTTGGAGGCCATGTGTGAAGGCCCGACTCCTCTGCTTCTCCCTTCAGCTTCATGAGTTTAATGCAATAGACATATTGGGGTGCACAAGCAGAGAGAGCAAATGGAAGAAGAGATACGTGTGAAGAAAACAGAGCGGATGGAAAGAGAGACAAAGGATGAAGGGAGAGGTCAGAAAGAGAGGGAGAATAGAGAAAGGAGGAGAGTAGGAAGGGGATGGATGCATGCATGGATGGATGGAAGCAGATGACGGAAAAAAGAGCATGAGACAGAGCTGAGGAGATGAAAGGAGAGGGAGAGTGAATGAAGATGCAGAGAATCTCTTTCTCCCTCTCTCTCCCCCTCTCTCTCTCTATATATATATATATATATATATATATATATATATATATATATATATATATATATATATATATATTCCCAAAGTTGCCTCTGAGCTCAAAAACGCTACTCCACACGAGGACAGCTCAACAGAACTTTATTTCAAAAACCGGTTCACATTCCCAAAGGTCTAACAGTCCCTGACGCGTTTCGATGCGCATGCATCTTATTCATAGGGCGGGGCGAGCAGCAGAAACACGGGATCAAATTTTCAGCACATGAGGAACTTTCATTGTGAAACCGGAGCATTTTTCTGAGGCCCACTGGAGGGCTTTACACTGAGGAAAATATTGGGGGTGTTTTAACATTGGCACGGACACGGACCCCACTGGAGGGGAGACATTAAAACTACAGCACCCAGCATGCTGCTTACTGGAAGGTGGATGCTATATATGGGAGCAAGCTGGAATTTGATCCCGTGTTTCTGCTGCTCGCCCCGCCCTATGAATAAGATGCATGCGCATCGAAACGCGTCAGGGACTGTTAGACCTTTGGGAATGTGAACCGGTTTTTGAAATAAAGTTCTGTTGAGCTGTCCTCGTGTGGAGTAGCGTTTTTGAGCTCAGAGGCAACTTTGGGAATATATATATATATATATACTTAATTGCTAGTAAAGGATGGAACTAATCACAGTTCTGATTTTAGCACTAGCTTTTAAACTCAGTTTTTTTTAAGTATCTATTTTTTATATATACAAGAAATTGTTTCATTGTTGATTTTACTGTAACGATTTTAATTAATTATACAGTCAATAAAATTGTTGTATATATATATATATATACACATATTAACACTTTTGTGAATGAGGCAATAATCAAGGAAGGTAACTGCTAGAGACCTTAATCAGGTTGTATACTGCTGTGCAAACTTTCAACTGGCATTTATAAAGTACTTTAATAAGGAAATAAATATTAAAACGATTTGCATGAATGTTCCATTTATATTACTTGGGATAGCTGCCCTTCACAGTGTTGTCAGGTAGCAGGTATGTAATAAAAAAGAACCATGAAAGACTACATCTGCTATAACTGGAAACAAGAAAGGGCATTCAAGGTAAAAACGAACTAGTAGTCACCTCCCCCCATAAAGGTACAGCAGTGCTCACAGTATTCATGGAATTGAGTAGAACATGGTAGTGCCAGTGAGTGTTAGCTTAAGGGTTAGAGCGACCGACCTGGAAGCTGGGGAACAGGTTTCAAGTCTGGGCGGGTGGCACAACATCCATTGTTTTTGTGCAATTCACTTAATCTCTCCATGCCTGTTAAGAGCTCCGATACCTTTGTTGGGGTTTGCGCAATGTGTAAAATAGCAATGCGATTACGCAAAGAATAATTTTTCAGCTCACCTTCACGATAACCAAGTGCTAAGCACACTGAGTACTAAAAGGAGAAGCAAATCAAAATGCAGAAAGTTCTTTTCCTAATGATAAAACAGCTTTTTTTGTATTTTGTTAACCACTGGAGCACACATCTGCTTCTGAGAAATTCTCTAGCTCTCTCATTAAACAGAATAGAGGTGCCTGGCTTGTAAGTAAATACAGAGTTAGCAAGAAATGTTTTACTTAGAAAGTCATTTGCATGTCAGAAACAGTCAAAGGCAAACACTGTTTCCCACCTGATTACCTACCCTAACCTCCAAGCAACATCGAACTCTATAGAAGTTCACCAGAAACAATGCTTTTATAACAGCATATGTGAAAGAGTCGTTTGACTGGTAATAAACAGAGCTTAAACTTCAGGCTGTCTTATAAGGTTTTGTTTAAACATATTGTATCATACAGAAGTGTAAGCACTGGAAGTGTTCAGAATTCGTACTACCAGAAAAGCATGGTCTGGAGCCTGACATTCACTAACCAAGATGCATCTTTTTGGAAAAAAGACAATTTAATATGTGCACCACCATGTCTTCTCAGTGCGGTCCTCCACAGTGTCTAAAGGAACCTACAGCACAGAGTAAAGAGGTGCTCTATGACGATACTTAATCCAGAGGTACTGCACTTCCAAGTTGCTCCTAATCTGAAATGAACAACTGACATACGTGGAGGCAGAAGTTGTCACACAGCTAATCTACCAATGAGAAGGCAGGGATTGTTGTTACCTGTCCCGCCAATCAGAGAATGTTACAATTTACCGTGAGCAAGAGAATACGGAGCTTTTCAAATCTGAGAATCACCGTCTTTCACCAGATTTTTCTAAAGCATTAGGATAACAAATAACAACAAAAAATATTCGTCATTTATATTACTTGGGATAGCTAACCTTCACAGTGTTGTCAGCTAGCATGTATGTAATAAAAAAATAATAGTGAAAGAATATGACTGCTAAAACTGGAAACAAGAACAGGCCATTGGTAAAAGCTAACTAGGACTCACCCTGTTAAAGCAACAGCAGTGCTCACAGTGTTCATGAAATGGAAATGAATACAGAAGCGCCAGTGAGTCTTAGCGTAAGATTTAGAGTGGCTGATCAGACAGCTGGGGAACAGCGTTCGAGGCTCGGTGGAAGGCTCAAAATTCACTATTTCTATCCAAATCATGTAATCTCTCCGAAGCGCTCCAATACCTTCATTGAGGTTCGCACTATGTGTAAAACAGCAAATCAATTGAAAAAGTTCCTAAAGCAGATGGCAACAGTACTTGAGCCACAGGACATTGATAAGAGAAACACACAAGAGGATCAACCGGAAATAGTATGCTACAGCCAATGGAAACAGAGGAAAAGTAAGTGGAAGCACATCAACCACTGAAAAGCAAGGGCGGGATGTAAGTCCCTTTTAAGATTTATATTAAATACAATAGATTTCACAAGCACAGGGCAAGTGCTCTGTAGGCATAACATAAGAGAGTAGTGCAAAAGTGCTGTTATGAAGTGTAGTGCAAAAGAGCAAAAAACAAATAATCCGATACATCCGATTTGAACAACTTCAGACCTGTCTCCAACCTTCCTCTTCTATCCAAAATCTTAGAAAGATGTGTACTACAACAACTAACTCAACACATGGACAGTATCAACCTCCTTGACTCCCATCAATCTGGCTTCAGGAAAGGCTGCAGCACAGAATCTGCGATCCTCAACATCATCGATGACATCCACAAATCATTGGACTCAGATCGATGCTGTCTCCTTATTCTCCATGGCCTATTGGCAGCATTCGACACGGTAGATCACAATCTTCTCATCAAGGTTCTTCAAGAAAGGGCCTGGCTTGATGAGGTAGTCCTCAAATGGTTCTCCTCCTTCTTACACAATCGCTCCCAGAGAATCAAAATCAAAAACTTTGAGTCTGACCTTCACCCAGTCAACAGGGGAGTTCCTCAAGGGTCAGTGCTCTCCCCTCATCTATTCAACATCTACATGGAACCCCTCACCACCCTACTCAAAAAAGCTAACATACCCTTCCACCTGTATGCATACTGAAGGAAGTGCATCACTGGTTGTCAAGCAATCATTTAAAATTGAATCCTGACAAAACTGAATTGCTCCTGATATCGAACAAAGTAGAGAACGCCCAAATTGTGGATTGGCTAAAAGCTATCGATGCGCTCAATGGAAACCTCACCCTGGCTGACTCTGTTAAATCACTAGGCATCACGCTAGTCCCAAAACTTGACATGACCAAACACATTAGGAACTCAGCTAAGAGCACCTTCCTCAACCTGAAGTTATTGAACAAAATAAAACCTTTCACCCCACCCAAAGATCTCAAACAAGCCACTCAATCATTGGTGCTGTCAAGATTAGATTACGGAAATGCAGTCCTCACGGGAATTCCAAAATCACATCTTGCTCCCCTTAAAACTACTCTCAATGCGGCTGCCAGAATGGTCTCCGGACTCAAGAAATTTGAGCAATTCTCGCTGGCACTCAGAGAACTCAAATGGCTCCCAGTATAAATGCGGGCTAACTTAAGAACAGCCTGCCTCACACACAAAGCCCTACACACCGGCAAACCCGAACACCTGGCGGACAAACTCAAAAAAGCAGGACAGACAGGAACCTCAGAAGCTCAAACATCCTACTACTCATACCACTGAAAGCTCGAAAACAAAAAAACCATGGCCAGGTCCTTTGCCGGAAATGCGCCCAAAATCTGGAACTCTATTCCTCCCCACATCATAACTATTCCCTCTGCTAAATTCAAAAGCCAGCTCAAAATCCTGTTCCTCGATCGATCCCTAGTGAACCGATAGGAGCAGTTGGAGCGCTGGAATCGACTCCCCACTCTGCCCTGACTCTACGCCAGCTAGACCTCGAACCTGATCTCTTTGGCATTGTGACCTATCAGTATTTGTGTTACGGGATTGTGCGCATCATTGTATTTTGTGTTTACCACGCTCTGTAACGGATGTAAAGCGCTCCGATACCCACCGGTCAGGTCAGCACTATATAAAACTCCTCAAATAAAAAAATGAGCGTGTTGGGGCAGTCGGTGGAGAAGCAACATGCGGGCAGAGGGAGCAACAACACATCAGGCAGGGGAGAAACAGCAAGAGGGAGAGAGCACAGGTGAAAGAGAGCAACATGAAGGGCAGGGGACAGAATCGCATAGGCAAAAGAGAGCAACATGAGTGTGGGTGAAAAGAGAGAAGTACTTGGACCGAGAGTGTGTGGGGAGAAAAGCACATGAGAGAGACAGCTTGAAAACACGTGCACTCTCATGAAGTGCTCAAGCAAAAAGAAAACAAAGTAGTTCTCTAAAAGAGAGCAGAGGATGCATAGAAGTCAGTCTTTCAAAGCGCTGGATTAAGAGGCAATGCAATATGGGAGGAATAGACAAAAGATTCAGAAAAAAAGCCATCCAATAAGAAGCAGCCAAATAAGAATGACAAGAAAACCAACCAGGGCCATGCTCCAACCCCTGTACATACTTTGTAAGGCCACAATATGTCTTTCACAACCATAGAGCTTATGCTGTCTGGTTGGCTCGACCTAAAACCTCTTTTGGAATATTGGTAATAAAGAGGAAGCAAAAGGAGACCGCACAATGAGACAGGAGCTAGAGAGTGAAACCTTTAGTCTCCTTCAGTTGTCTACATAAATGGAACACTATGAGGTATTTGCGTTGTTCTGCCTGAACAAAAGGAACTGCTGCCTGATTAAACAGAATACATTAAAACATAGTTTTCAACACCTTTTTTGAGCATAACACTCCTGCATCTAGATCCTTTGCCTACCGGTGAATACCAAATTTTATGCCCTTCAGATTCATGCTAGACATATGTGAAGTTATTATTGTTTAAAGGAAGCCTTAAGTCGATAGTGAGTTCTGACAGATCTGTATTTCACAAAACTTCCTGTTTTTGGTACATTTATGTACATTGGTAGTTTTCTCCTGAACACTGTCAACATTTCTGTGTGAGTGTTGTTTGGCGCTGAATATGGTTGTGTCGTTTTATCAGTTAACTTTAAAACCTTTTTCTTTCCAATGTTGAAATTGGCAAACTATTTGAGCAAAAACTTAAAAGACTTAAAAGCGGCATAAAACTTAGGTGACAACATTTTTCCAACTTCACACAACTGTAATTTAAGCTACATCTCACTTGACTTAAAATAGCCTTCGGACTGTTTCTAAATTATTGTAATACTTAGAATGCCTGGCATCATGTGGTAACTTCAGGTAGCCTCTGCATAGCGATTACATTTAATGTTATAATTGTTTAGATGAAAATTAGCAATTGGGTATCCTAATGGTCATTGTTTCGTGCTAAATTATGCTTTGAATATAAAATATAATGCACTGATAGGTATGAACTGTAATCTGTTGCAATTCACTTCTGTTGATCTTAAAGCCTTTTTCATTATTTGTTGCTACCAAAAATCATAACTTTAGTTTTCTCCTTTTTAATCTTAATTTCATGAGGCCAATACACAATATTAGCAAGGTGCCCTCTCCTATGTGGCTTGAGAGGACAGTTTCATCAATCATGAGATAAGTCTGCATCCCATCTTTGGTGGGGAAAAATATTTGCATCGCGGAGGGCACTTCATCAGTATCCAGATTAAAGGACACATCCCTGCTTGCCATCCCGTGAAGTTATGACCCTGTCAAAGACAAGTCCGTGAGTCCAGAGGCATGGACTCACACCTCAAACTATCAGTGGTGGCTGGTGACATTCGAAAGTAGCGGGCTTAATAGTTCGGGATGAGTACTCTGAGGGGAGTGAGCGTAGCGAGCGAGCCTGACTGTCAAAAGTAGGGGTTGAGGGCAGGGGGCTTTGGGGGTTGGGGGGGAGTTCTCCTGTTTTGAAAAAAGAGTGTGCATTTTCAAGCAAATTTGAGAATTTGAGAAAGCAAGAAGGTTAATAAAGCAATTGTGAAATAGTAGTTCTGACATCAATAAAGAGATTTCATATGATAATGACATAGGTATTTGCTTATTCAATGTAACACTGTCTTATAGCTGGAAAAATTTTCAGATGTTAGGCATCAGATAGTCTTAAAGGTGCTATTTGCCGTTAGTCAATATCCTAAAATTAGGGGCATAATGTTATCTCACGGTTTATATTACATTAAATGTTTGGTATGCATATTTTCCCATTTTCATAAAATTCAATGAACCCAAATGAATTATGACAGCTATTTAAATCCTCACATTATTCACGCTACATTTTGGGTTAATAATCAAGTAACATGAATTCCTAATCAGACTATGTGACTAGAATTCAGCTGCACTGAAAAAAATCAAGAAACATTTTTCTGCAAATATCACAGGATTCTCGCAAACTATGGTCACAGTACCATCAGAGTACCCTGCTAAAGTAAAAAGAAAATTATTTCATTGCCCTAAAAAATTTTGCAAATAATGATAAATTGGCTATAAATCCAATGGAGGATCCCATGCTTTTCTATTTATATGCATTTCATTGGTGATACATTAAGACAAATTGAATTTAATTTCATTGCATGTATAATGTTCGCATATTGTGCCATATAAGTAATGCAACCACTATTTACCAGGGTGATCCCTAGGGTGTGTCCTGCTATGTGTTATCCTTCTAAATGGCACATAAAGGGTACAGTGGGCCACAATTCAAGCACAGAAAAAGGTTCCAAGCTGTTCAGATGTTGGTAGTAAAAGGCCAATAATTGGGTTACAGTGGGAGAGTTAGGTCACCATTACAAGTTGTCCTAAGCAGAAGTGACATTAAGTATTCTTTCCTTCTTCAGAAGGAATGATCAGAAGAATTCATCATCTGAGGGCTCACACAGCTCGCGTCGCTGTCCAACTGGCCCCGAGCCCGCTTGCCATGCACAGGGCTGGCTGTTCCTTGACAACCGTGGCGAGTTTTGTAGCTTTTGCAACACAGATCAATGAGTAAAATTGATCAGAACAAATAGGGTGAGGAAGATAACAAGGAGCGCCGTAGAGTGACAGATAAAACCTCCAGTTTGTGAGTTAACAAATTCATTAATGTTGCCCTGAAACACTTTCAAGCCTAGCGGCAGCACCGTAATTCAAAAAGCATTAATGACTATCAGTCCCACTACCTGCTGAGGTCTCGTGGTGCCTTGAAGAGTAATGATCGTGAGATTACAAAATCAGGGAACTTGCATCCAGTGCAGTAGCTAAGAAGCACAAATGTCCAAATTATTCACAGCCAAATCAGCTACTTTTATTAGACAATATTATTTCTTTTGACACACGGTAGTTTTTGAGGAGAATTTCTGAGCGTCCTACTGAGAAGGAGGCGGACTCAATAAACATACGGTAATTTCATTTTCAGAATTCTTTTCCACTGTATTCATTCAGGGATGGTGATCAATATGAAACCTCACAGTTAAAATGTGACTAATTAACATGGAATTTACCAGCAGTAATTCTGTTACCACAAATTATTCTCTATTATTTACACAATGCTTCTAAATAAAATGTTAATAATTTGTGGAAAATGCTATGACCGCTGTTGGGAATTACCACTGTATATAGCGGAATTTCCTAAGAAACAAATGTGTTTCGTTGCCTAAGGTTTATGACAGTAAAAGGTAAATACATGTCATTAATGTACAGTAAACATCACTCATTCTGTATACCCCACTCTGAAGACGATGTTCAATTCTATACAACTTCAGCTTAGAAGAGATGCTGAATGTTCATTCAATCTGCATTGCTCGGCTTAGCCTCTTTACAGAAGTTTATTTAATTTGTTAATGCATTTAATGAAATGTGATATCACAGTGTTTTAGTGCACCGTGCTGTGACATCTATCAGTTACAACTCAACTGTCTGAGAAGAGATGGACCCGTTATACACCTAAGAAATATATTGGGGCAGCCAAGCAATAACACAATAAACTACTGACCTTGGTAGCTTACTGCGGCCGTGTTAGAGATGTGATAGTGGTGAGAGAGCACAAGTTTGAAAAAAAATGTATAAGTGTACCATATTTACAAGCACGTAGTTAGTTAACATGTACTTTGCACCAGAGTGTTTATATTTAGAAGTGAAATACACCGAGTGTCTTATATTCAGTGGTGAAATGCATAGAATGTTTAAGTAGAGTAACAATAATCATAACTGTGTGAGACTAATGTAGAAATGTTGGAATGAATATGAAAACCTCATGTTCTCATGTTAAAGGAATCATGTTAGAGTTGAATAGAGCTTTACAAAACCAGTATAATGTGTAGGCCTCATGGCAATTCACAGAAAATCTAAACGTGCTGCTAAAATAATGTGAGACAAGGTTGACGTGGTTCTTCCAAATGTATTATCGAACTAAGTTTGAAATATATTCTTTATAGATGTGTTGTTTTAGAAACGTATGCTAGTTAAGAATGTTGTTTAAATCAAGTTAATGTTTTAAGAGTGCAGGGACCTGCTTCATGTAAATCAAGTAGGCCTGAACTGATAATGTCATATCGTTTGAACTACCATGTGCTCGTTAAGGAAGAAGTCGAGAGGTGTCCAGCACAGAGCTTGGAGTGTGTTTTATGACTCAAAGATATGGTGGAGTCTGGAATTTGAGGCCCACTGCAGGACGAGCTGTATGCAGGTGCCAGGGTCCTAATCAGCTCGAATGAAAGGGACTTTGTTCAGTGGCGCCTGGCGCAGGCCTGTAGGAGTTTCCAGGAATTTCAGGGGGTATCAGCGCACTGGAGAAGAAGCCTGGGAACCAAGGTCAACTTTAACGAGGGTCTTCAAGAGTACCATCATGGAGTTTGCCGCGCAAAGATGTACCACGTGAGGGGCGTCCCAAGGGGCGTTTCTTTTGGAAATGTGATTTGGTATTAGGGAAAGAGACCCGGGAGGAGAGAGAGCAGATGATTTTGGGAGCCTAAGGAAGCGGATGGGTAGGCAGATAGGCTGATCAGGAGAGACCCATTATCAGAGAAGAGACAAAGAGAAGTGCGTGATCTTCTTAGGAAGTCACCACGGCTGACACCTAGAGGGGTAAAGATCTTGCTAAGTAGGGATGTCACTTAGTGTAGTGTAGGGATAGACTAACCTTAATTTTCTTTTCTGTAATGACTTTGAGGTTGCAACTTGTATCCATTTTGGCAACCCTTATGGTTTTCGAGCTTGTACTTATTATTTTGTTTTTCAGACTCAGACTATTCAAAAAGTTCATGTTCATAGTGATACCGATTTATCTTCTTAATCTCATTTTGAGAAGTTTGTATCTTCAGTTATCTTTGACTTTATATTAAATCTTTGAAACTTAAAATTTGGTCAGTGGTCCTTTAGAATGGTGTAAGTTTTTAAAGTGATTGACTTATTGTAAGATTACCTTTTACTCAATGACAGGTACCAACGATTCAGTCGACTTAGTTTGGGATTTGGTAAGGTAACTAGTAACCAGTAATCCCGCGTTAGCAGTTGGTAGCAGAGTGAGGATGGTTATCTTCTTGAGGAAGGTAATCTAGAGAGGTTAGTTTACCCCAAGGCCCCGAGACGTCGAGAAACGAGCAGCGGAAGAATCGTGTGCCGAAAGGTGCAGACGGTGCGAGAAAAGCAGCAGTATCGGAGGAGAGTGAGTATAAAAAGGGTCATGCGTGAACAGATTGCGGTGTTTTGTGTTGTATTTGTATTGTAATGTCTTGCGGAGTTGAATGCCTGTAGTGTGAATGAGAGAAGGTTGTGAGCGCGCGCAACCTGGTAAGCTGGTTACCTGGTAAACGGGTGAACTGGTGAAATCTTAAGTTCAGGCCAGAGCTTAAGTGGTTTTGGGTGTATCGAACATCCAGGGTAGTTGTCGACCATAGTACGGAGGTCACGAGGTACCATTGACCGCCGTGGATCCAAGATAGGGGGAGTGTAAGAGTGAGTGTATGAGTAACGGACGCTGGTCGAAAGTTACTGTGTGTGAGTAACCTATCGGAGAAGGCGATTGTCTGGAAGTAAACGGAAAGATATTTCGCCAAGTTAAGGTGACAACTACAGAAAGACTGTGGGCGTACAGTCAAGAAAGGTGATCGCTTGGACGGAAGTAATCATTTTTCAGAGTATGAATGGGACGCGTGCATGACCGAGGAGACGAGCTGAGTAAGGAGGGGAACTGCTGCGAAGGGGGACGGGTGACGTCGGCTAGAGCCGCGCTGTGATTGAGCGGTTGGTGTGACGTTAGCTAGAGCCGCGCTCTGGTTGGGCGGCTAGAGTGACGTAGGAGGAAAGTCGCGTACGGATAGGCCAGTTAGTGTGAACGGGGCTGAGATTGGTGGAATATCATCAGGAAGTAAACAAACGCAGAGAAAGAGCGAAATCATGAAGTGTTTTAAGTGTTTGAAAGGGATTTTTAAACGTAAACGAAGTGAACATTATTACGGGGAAGAGGCTCCGCCGGAGGGTACACCAGCTCATTATATGGCAACGAATGTTGGGCTGCATACGATATTATGGATTGGGGCTTGGAATAAGCTTACGGAAGGGAATGAGGAAATGCAGTTCCCGAGGTACGGGACGTTTAAGTTAGAGGTGTTACATCGGCTAAAAGCAACCATGTCCTCATTGAAACCCTCGCCCAGACCAACACAGTTTGAGGCCCTTAATGCATGGATTAGGGCTGCACACGATAGAAATTTGAACAGGCGTCAACAAAGGCCGACGCGATCGGTAAGAGCAGTGCGAGATTCCAAATGGGATGAGGAGGCAAAGCGTTGGAGGGTACAGGTTATTGAGGTGGAAAAAATGTATCCGATGAGGGAGGTGGCAGGAGGAGGAGGAAACCTCATGGAAGAAGACGAAGAAAGCGAGTCGGAGGACAATCTGATAAACAGATTGCTAATGGATAGACCACCTCCGAGAGTTAAGGAGATAGAAGATAGAGGGCTCGCAAGGGAAGATGGGAATGCCATAGAGGGGTATACACCACTCCCTATATCGGAATGGACACCTATCAAAGGTGGGGAGACACCTCAACCTAGTACAGCACAGAGTGTAGTGGGAAGGTTTGTGGTGCAGAAAACGCCAGCCACCGAAAGGGTTGAGTCCTTTGGATTGCCGGACGCTCTTCAAGTGCCTGTTACCATAGGACCTATAGTATCGATCTATAACCCAGAGAGAGATAGAGAGGAAGAACAGAGGCAATTGGATAGAGAAAGGATCGAGATGGAAAGGAGGAATAACGTGACAAATGCATGGAAGCAATTGCCAGGTTCGGTAACATGGAATACCCCATTAGACACAACTGTCGGTCCCAATTCAGAACAGGGAGGTCCGAGAGGACCAATGGATCTAAGGGGACCGCGGCCAAGACCCTATTCAGAATTAAGAGCTGATTTGAGGGAATGGGACGGGTCCACAGTATCCCTGAGTAACAGGACAAGAACGGAAACAGAGTGGGAAAACAGGGGTAACGGGACTGTATCTCATTGTGGGGCCAGCGAAAGCAGTCAGGGGCGGGAAGGCCAAAGTCAGGAGAATAGAGGAGTTACACGTCCTACGGATGAGAAGGAACAGCTCCTATCCCAGACGAAAGCCCGGAAGTGGAAGAAGGGTCGCAAGAAGGGATTGCAGCAGCTGAGGAGGTTTCGGAAGAAGTTGGGAACGCAACGGATTCAGAAGAAGAGCGAAGGCAGGACGGCAGTGAGACGGAAGACGCAACTGAAGGAGAGAGCAGAAGTGAATACGACTCAGACTCAGATCCGTATCAGAGGGACCAAGAACCAAGTGAGAGGACAAGGAATAGGAGAATAAGGCTTGGAGCTGCCACTTGGCCAGCAAGGAGAAGAAGGCTAAGTTTGAGGTCGGCCCAGGAAGAAACACTTACTCCTATATCCGAAGACTCAGATCCAGAAGAAGATATCCAGGATCAAGCCGAGGAGGGCCTTAGAAGATCAAGGAGGGTGCGAGTGCCTAGTAGAAGATACTCTACTCCCGACTGGACCTACCTCGTTGCAGATGTCTGGGGGGCACAGAACCGGGAGGATCCGGGAAGTGGAACTGATCAGAACTGACCCGATCATCACAGTGCAAATAAGGTTTCTACTGCCAGGAGCGGAGACCGAAAGGTTGCTGACACTCAACATCGTTCATCCTGCTCTCCTGAGCGGAATAAGAAAATTGATTTTAGAGACAGTTGAGTTTCCAGTTTGCTGTTCACGATATCCAATATTGGAGGGAACTCTTCTTCGTTTGGAAATGCTTGAGCGAGTAGTAGAAATGCTAGGAGCGCTTATTGTTGTGGATTAATACCATATTACGAATGTCTTCAAAGGGGCGCAGAACTGGAAAGGTGAAGAAAGTGATCTTGATTAGAACGGACCCCTTTGTAATTGTGGATGTAGAACTGATAGTACCAGGAGTAGAAATTGAAAAAACGCTAACTCTCAATTTCGTCCGTCCACTTGTCCTGAGCGAAATAAGGAGAATAATCCTATAAAAAGTTGACTTTCCATGTTGTGGTACGAACTGCCCAGAACCTGAGGGAATGTTACTTCGGATGGACATTTGTGAAGACGTAGTGTCCCTCCTTGAGCCATACATAACTTTAGATGAAAATAAGACTTTTGAAAAGAAATTGTAAACTTGTTGCAAGATAACCTAGCGCCGAGTGGAAGAAGAAAAGTGGTAGGGGTTTCCTTTTAGTGGATGGAGAAGGGCTAGGGTTGTCTAATTTCTACGGGACTTTGAACTGTTTTGCGGAAACAAATTGTCAAGCTTCCAAGTGTTCAAAAGAGAGACATTGCAAGAGAGAAAGACTTTGTTTGAAAAGAGGAAGAAGTTGATGCGGGAAGAACGTCCAAAGCGACACTGTTTGAGAACATGGAGGCTGGCAACCCGAACCGCAGGGAAAATGTATAGTTGTTACATTTTTAGGAGTAGTGGTTTCTCTTATAATTTTAGTGGTAACTGTTTCATTCCTAGTGGGACACGAGAGGGATGAAACTGCAGTCAAGGAGGTCAAGGGAGTGTCAACACCGAAAACTACCATTATTAAGGAAAAGGGAAACATCAATGATAAAGACAAAGCGTTGTTAGATGCAGAAATAAAAAGGCTACATACAGATGAGTCACAGGGAAATTACAAGTCAAATGCTTATGCTAAATTGCTTTATGAATATGTTGATGCCATGGAAGTGAAGGATTGCTACGTTTGTATGCAATTACCAGCTTCGGTAGAGGAGGGTATCAGATACCATCATCTTCCATTGACATATGGAATCACATGCAGTTTGTTGTTGAGCATATTTTATGGACGAGATGGATTTGAGTATTATTTCTCGAATTTCGACTCGACATTGCCAGAGGTCCCGAATTTCAAGCATTTGAACAAATGGGACTATTACAAAAGCGAAGACAGATTACACAAATGGTTTATTCCATGGAAAACGTTAGATACTTCACATGCTCGAAGAAACAATCTGACTTGTCAAATATCAGAAGTTGAGAAAAAGTTTATAGGACAGGTAGATACTAGATACAGGAGGCAGAAGATTTTGAAGGCATCAGGACAATGGGAAACAGATTGGACCAAGGAGGAAAGGGCACATCAAAGAAAAGGTAGTATTGGTCCAATTGCTTTGGATAAGGAGAAACGGGGGAAACTGTGCATTCACAGGAGTTACTCTTATTATGAAAACTTTTATGTAGGTCAAGTCAATTGTGAACATGCCTTTCAATTGGAGTATTACTCTAAGGACTTTTTGAAAGGGATGCAAGCAATACCAAATGTATATTTTGTATGTGGAAGAAATGCCTATGTGAAGTTACCAGATAATTGGTACGGATCATGCTATCTGGCTGTTGTCTTCCCTAAAATATATCATGTTGAGAATTTAGACACGCCAAAGAAAGAAATACCAACTAGATGGAAGCGAGGGCTGGGTGCAGCAGAAGTAGTTGGAGATGTACTCGGTGCTGCATTCCCTTTCTTAGGACTGATATTGAATGACATTAAGATCAGGAGGTTAGCTACAGTCGTAGATAGGCTATCTGCCAGTACTGCAAGATCATTGATGCTGATAGAAGGGGAGATGCAATCGATTAGGGCAATGGTTCTTCAGAACCGACTTGCTTTAGACGTTCTGTTAGCTAAAGAGGGAGGAGTCTGTAAGGCTTTGAAGGTCCAGGAATGCTGCACTTACATTCCAGACAATTCAAAACCTCTAGAGAAGTATATACGAAACATCACTGCCATACACTACGAAATTGAGGACCTGGCAAAAGTAAATGTGTGGGAAAAAGTAGGTCATGGAATGGGTAAAGTTGGAGGTTGGTTTGCCAACTTAGGAAAGGGTATCGTTTGGTACATACTGAAACCCATCATCATAATTGTGATTTGTGTAACCACTTTGTGGGGATTGGTGCGTTTGTATCAATGTTATAGAGCAAATAGGTTGCAGAGAACTATGAGGAAACAGGAGGAAGAGTTGACAGCGATGCAGGACACTCAATACAAGAGTCTGAAAGCATTAGAGAGTATGAAAAGAAGTGGCACAGCCATGACTTCACTTTGAAGGGTTCTACATTTTTAGTGTCTTGATGGTGATGACCCCTGAAGGTCATCAAAGGGGGGACTGAGAGAGCACAAGTTTGAAAAAAAATGTATAAGTGTACCATATTTACAAGCACGTAGTTAGTTAACATGTACTTTGCACCAGAGTGTTTATATTTAGAAGTGAAATACACCGAGTGTCTTATATTCAGTGGTGAAATGCATAGAATGTTTAAGTAGAGTAACAATAATCATAACTGTGTGAGACTAATGTAGAAATGTTGGAATGAATATGAAAACCTCATGTTCTCATGTTAAAGGAATCATGTTAGAGTTGAATAGAGCTTTACAAAACCAGTATAATGTGTAGGCCTCATGGCAATTCACAGAAAATCTAAACGTGCTGCTAAAATAATGTGAGACAAGGTTGACGTGGTTCTTCCAAATGTATTATCGAACTAAGTTTGAAATATATTCTTTATAGATGTGTTGTTTTAGAAACGTATGCTAGTTAAGAATGTTGTTTAAATCAAGTTAATGTTTTAAGAGTGCAGGGACCTGCTTCATGTAAATCAAGTAGGCCTGAACTGATAATGTCATATCGTTTGAACTACCATGTGCTCGTTAAGGAAGAAGTCGAGAGGTGTCCAGCACAGAGCTTGGAGTGTGTTTTATGACTCAAAGATATGGTGGAGTCTGGAATTTGAGGCCCACTGCAGGACGAGCTGTATGCAGGTGCGAGGGTCCTAATCAGCTCGAATGAAAGGGACTTTGTTCAGTGGCGCCTGGCGCAGGCCTGTAGGAGTTTCCAGGAATTTCAGGGGGTATCAGCGCACTGGAGAAGAAGCCTGGGAACCAAGGTCAACTTTAACGAGGGTCTTCAAGAGTACCATCATGGAGTTTGCCGCGCAAAGATGTACCACGTGAGGGGCGTCCCAAGGGGCGTTTCTTTTGGAAATGTGATTTGGTATTAGGGAAAGAGACCCGGGAGGAGAGAGAGCAGATGATTTTGGGAGCCTAAGGAAGCGGATGGGTAGGCAGATAGGCTGATCAGGAGAGACCCATTATCAGAGAAGAGACAAAGAGAAGTGCGTGATCTTCTTAGGAAGTCACCACGGCTGACACCTAGAGGGGTAAAGATCTTGCTAAGTAGGGATGTCACTTAGTGTAGTGTAGGGATAGACTAACCTTAATTTTCTTTTCTGTAATGACTTTGAGGTTGCAACTTGTATCCATTTTGGCAACCCTTATGGTTTTCGAGCTTGTACTTATTATTTTGTTTTTCAGACTCAGACTATTCAAAAAGTTCATGTTCATAGTGATACCGATTTATCTTCTTAATCTCATTTTGAGAAGTTTGTATCTTCAGTTATCTTTGACTTTATATTAAATCTTTGAAACTTAAAATTTGGTCAGTGGTCCTTTAGAGTGGTGTAAGTTTTTAAAGTGATTGACTTATTGTAAGATTACCTTTTACTCAATGACAGGTACCAACGATTCAGTCGACTTAGTTTGGGATTTGGTAAGGTAACTAGTAACCAGTAATCCCGCGTTAGCAGTGGTTTAGAGTAAAGAGAGGCAGTGGGATGTTAAAATTAAGAGAGGGATTAGGGAGCCAGAGACAGAGGAAAGGGTACTGGATAGAGGAAGAGGTAGAGTTTCACAGAGCTGGAAAGGAGGGCATTGACAGGTGGGTTACAGAGGTGACTGGAGGGTGGAAACTGCATGCCCACAGGAGTGACGGTTAGAAGGAAAGACGGGGAGAGAACGGGAGAGTGGAATGGGGGAGAGGCCTAGGCACTGGCATTGAAACATGTCCCTTTGCCTCACTGCTTTGAGGGAGCACTTTGCTGGCTTGCAGTGCCGAGGAATTCCTCTGCAAGAAACCCATGTGGGAACATATGGAGGAAGCTGGTGCTGTGTCAGCCCCCCCCACCCCTTGCTGCGCACAAGAATATTTATTCCCCCACACAGGCAAGCTTGAGGGGCTCTCCTAAAAAGCACACATTCCACAGCACCGTCGAGGGCCTCCGCACGAGAACGGGCTGGGGACTGACGCTTTGGGAAGGGTTCAGGTATTTCGTAGCATAGTCTCGGAGCTCCACTCTATGGAAATGGAGCAGGAAAGAGCAGTCAAAGTGCACTATGGGGCAGTGCTATAAATGCATAGCACTGTTTCAGGTTCTCACACTATGTGAGTGTGGGTATTCCTGGCTGGGGAGCATTTCCATCTGTTGAGATCTCACATGAGGAATATTATCACATGGGCCTGGGAACTGTCATTTTGCACACGGAAGAAGGGCTATTTCCTGGGCTTGGGAGCTATCTTGTCTCTAGACAAGATCTGTATTTACTAGTGGTTGATATGCTGACCCCAGAAAGGATAGAGTACACCCGCGACATGCATGATTTATGTAGCAACTCCAGCAGCACCTAGTCCCACAAAGACCTACCCCAAATTAAAGTGTTTTTCAGAGTGTTTGTAACAACAGTTCAATTAATGGAGACTAAATGTTAATATTTGTGAGGACAGTTAAATTCTAAACGTACCTGTGTGCAACAACGGTTCCACCTCCTCCAAGGCTGCTGCTGCTGTCTGGTCGAGGTTGGATTGAAGAAACGTTTGGTTCACGCCAACGTGATCCTACCCAATCCTGCAACGGTTCTCATGCTGTTTTCACCATGAGAGAAGCAGCAGGATTGGATGGAGCAGGATAACCCAGCACTCCGTTTGAGACTGGAGACCTGTGCAATTCCTCAGCTGTTTAACACATCTGCTGGATTAGGTGCGGGCAGAAGTGCACATGTCGGGTTGGCCGTCGACAGACTGCAGGCCAATCCAACATTCGCACACAGCACTTTACGGTATCATCCCTGCTACATTATTCAAACAGTAATCACGCTGCCTCCACCATTACACTCGCACATCATGGTAATGATGAGACCATTCTGTTGATGTTGGTTTACTGCTGCGCTCGCAGCAGGTGGGGTGACTGCCCCTATAAACTATGAATTACTCCATAATTTCAAGGATGGTGGCAGGACACACGCCCTGCCACTGTTTGTTGCAATATGACTCATTTGCCCAGTACATTGAAGTAGATAACTCTATAGAGGCCAACTAAAGAGACACGGCTACTATCCAGATAACATCAATCAATCAATCAATCAAGTAATTTGTAAAGCGCACTTCATACCCGTAAGGGTTTTAAGGCGCTGGGGGGGGGGGGGGGCGGGGGTGCTGCTGCTACTGGTCGAAGAGCCAGGTCTTGAGTTGTCTCCTGAAGGTCAGCAGGTCTTCGGTTTGTCGTAGGTAGAGTGCGAGGGTGTTCCAGGTCCTGGCGGCACGGTGGGAGAAGGACCTGCCTCCGGATGATGCACGGGATTTGTCGGGATCCATCTGTAGATCTTGCGTAGCATGCGGAGGGTGTTGAAGCAGGCGGAGGAGACTGCGTTGACTTGTTTGGTCATGGTGAGTTTTGAGTCGAGGATGATTCCCAGGTTGCGTGCGTGGTCGGTGGGGGCCAGGGGGGTCCCCAGTGCTGTGGGTCACCATGAGTTGTCCCATGCTGAGGGGGTGGACCCGAGGATGAGGATCTTTGTCTTTTCTGTGTTCAGCTTGAGTTGGCTTTCCTTCATCCAGTCGGCGATTGCCTTAATCCCCTGGTGGAGTTTGGATTTGGCGGTGAGAGGGTCCTTGGTGAGGGAGAGGATCAGCTGCGTGTCGTCGGCGTAGGAGATTATGTTGAGGTCGTGCTGTCGGGCGATGCGTGCTAGTGGTGCCATGTATATGTTGAAAGCAAAAACAACAGGTGATGGACAGAATCCAGAACAATGTCATACATTCACCCCAGTACAGAGATCTGGGCCTAAATCCATCGTTTTTTTGCTCACCATGCCTTTCCAGTTTGAACCTAGCCATATGCAAATCAGTCTTGACCCTGTGCCCCATGGGAACAGTCCAGCCCGAACTGCCAAGCCAGGTCCTCCCTGGACTGGAAACAAGCATCCAAGGACCGGTTTCGGGCTTTCAGCCCTCATCAGCCTGGATTGCTTGATTCCAGTGGCATGGAGAGCACGGGACTCACGTCTGAGCATATGTATATGTTGAACAGCGTAGGGCTGAGGGAGGATCCTTGAGGGATGCCGCAGATGATCTCGGAGGCCTCGGACCGGAACGGGGGGAGGCGGACTCTCTGAGTTCTGCCGGAGAGGAAGGAGGTGATCCAGTCCAGGGCTTTCTCCTTAGAAGGTACTGAAATAAAGTATAGCTCATTGTCTAGTTAGAGAATGTATGCCTAAAGCTATGCTTGATCGATGTACCACGTCAAAACTTGATACGTCCAGTTCCCATTTTCGTACAACAACATTAGAGTAGATATCTTCCAGGATTCTAGGATAAGACATACGCATCTGAATGTTTTAACAAGATAAAGGTGCAGCAAACTTGCTTTGGCCTTCAGTAATATCCACAAAGGGCGAGATTTAATTTTTTACAACCTATTTTGTTACCACTATTATGGTTCTTTTGCTTTGTCTCAATGATTAGTAGAACTGGCACTCACATGGAGTGAATTAATTTTCAACTTCTCTTAAAACACATCTTTGTAGGTTTTATGTTTTTATTTTTATTTATTGTTTTCGTTTTTATTTTATTTCCACATTTCCAGTGTATCGTATTGCTTGGTATTAATAGAAAGAATATCTTTCATTCCCTCCCTTTAATTTTCTGTGGAATATCTCAAGCACTACAGTTCCTGGTAGATTGCTCAGCAGTGATCTTCCTCTAGAACGATTGTGTACCCTTTCTTGCCCTCTTATGATGCGTCCAGAAAAGTGTCAAATGCATTGCTGATCCGAGAAACAAACAAATAATACTCTGCATATAATGAAACATGGTATTATACTGGCACAAGTAATTGACACACATCTGTGCAGACTTTCAGGACTTCACAGGACCCTTCCTGAAATAGGAATGCACTGAATCCCCAAACATGCAGCTTAGAATCACAACAGTTGAAAGGAGGAATATGTAAGACGGGCAGCAGCCTACTCTTTGTAATGTCAGCAAAAGAGAGGGAATAAAAATGCTTATTATAGTGATGATTGCCTAACTTTCATCCTTGAAGTAAATAAAAAGTTGTTCTGAAACTATGCAGTGGCGTCACTAGGGTGGTGCGGGGAGTGCGGATCGCACCGGGTGACACCATCACACGGGGTGACACCGTCGATTCTCTCTGGAGGGTCTCCTGCCTCGCTTACAACCCGAAACGCCTATGTACACCAACTAAAAATAGGGAGCAGAATAGAATGATGTATTGGTTGCGCAAAGGGTTGACTCTTGGACAGATCTTTGCAGTCTGGGACACATTCTATTTCCTCATCTTTTTTTCTAGAAAATGGGAAGGAAATCTTCAGAAACATGCATTTCATAAAGGAATGTTTTTTATGGGAAAAATACGTTTTTTCACATCCTGGGGCATCATGCAGGCTGCGGAGTCGCTGCTGTCAGTGCAGTAGTACCGCTGTCCATTGTGCTGGTGGTGTGCCATCAGACCCCCTGGATCACGCACACACACAAACACACACACACACCCACACAGGCAGACACACAGACACACTGCCACTCAACGAGGCGCCCGCCCCTGGCCCTGTGCTGCCGGCCCGCTCGATCCCTCTGGCGCTCACACGGAAGAGGCAGCTCGGAAAAAGAAAAGCCGCCCGGCTTCCAAGGAGGAGGGAAGAGGGCCGGGGGAGGGGCGGCCCGGAGCTGCAACAAATTCCGTTGGACCAGATGGTGGGCCCGTGCCTTGCACCCGAGCACCAGCCCTGCCCCTCAACAACATGGCCGTGTGTGGGCGCATGGGTGTAAAACGCACTGTTTGTTTAAGCTCAGTCGCCGAGAACATTCCCCTCTCCCCCCAACACATCTGTGAACTTTGCCCCTTTCAACTTTCAACAGTTCAGGCTCCCTGTTTCAGAGCTCTGGCAAAGGAAGAGGTTAATCCGCCCAAGATCACAGAAAACCGCATGGATTTGAAAGCATCAGCCATACTTTTCAAGACTATTGTTGGGGGTCTGCTGGCTAGATTGCCGACTCTGGTGCCTGAAACCAAGGTCGAGCCTCAGGGCCGCGTTCACATTCTGTGAGTCTGGGCAAATCACATAATCTGCCCCTGTCTGCAACAAATGAATGTATGCTTGTACGAGTGCTCATGTAAAGCGCCCAATACCTTCGGGTCGAGTTTGTAATATGTAGAACTGTGATATATATCTATCAGGAATAGGAGAATGTAGACAAATAAGGGTATCAGAAGTATAAAGCTGTATATAAAAAGGAAAACGTATCGAGTACATGCCCAGATGCCCTAAAAATCCGCGCGAAGAGACATCACAGACCGGAGAAACAACACACGTAGCACGTGTCAGCTCGAGGTCTCAGTCAGGTCTTGGCGCCAAAAAGAAGACTGTGGCGCTGTCTCCTAACTTTTGATTCAAACTCCCACCGTGCTTTCCCCGACGGCCACAATGTAAAGATGCAATTAACGCAGCGGGCGCATATGTAGTGCGAACCTTCACCTTCCCAGGCGGCAGAAGTCTATGAATCATTGGCACTGGTGGGCTCGGAGGAGGTACATCATGGATTCATGGGGTAAGCCGTGAGGGGGTGACACCATGAGTTACCCGCACTGGGTGACACCAACCCTAGTGACGCCGATGTGTTAGAGCTGGCAAAGCCCTTTCCATTTCCATCAAGATAAAAAAGGTATTTATAATAGAATGAAAGAAAATGAAAAGGTGCGCACAGGTATTATTAGTCAATAGTTACCAACATCAGTTGAGTTTCAGAAAAGAGTGAGTCTCGTGTGAAAATAATGTTCCGTGAAACCAGAAAGCAGCAAGTAATGTTGGAGTTGAATGTGTTAATTCAATTTTGCTATGTTTTTGATATTGCCACACATGCTGATCACTGGTAAATGCATTATAGTGCGTCCTGCAGAAGAAATGCATACGAAATGGAGTAGAGTAGTCTAGTCTGACTACCTTGCTCAAGATCATTATGGACAGTGTCTCCAGTCCTGAACTTTTCACCAACAAATTGCTGAATTCAGGATGCTGTTCTAAATAGCTCAATCGAAGCAAAAGACGACCATAGAACCCCAATACACTTTGGTATCAAACTAAAGTCCAGGCCTGGAAACAGTGTATGTTATGGCCTTGGAGAGAGGTGGTCAGACTTTTGGAGTGTGGTTGTGTACAACATTGTCTAATCGTTTTTTGCTATTAAAGATTGAAAGAACAATGGTACATTAAGGGAGTGTCTTAGACCTGACCATGTAAAATGTTTACAACACAAACAAACCTGGAATTTTGTTGGTAGTAATGAAACATTTTTCTGTACATTCCCACCTTGAACATACTCAATTGTATCCTCCTAAAAATGTAGGAGTTTGTTTATATTGGCAGGGCATTGGTGTGTTTGGCAAGGACAATTGTACAACAAGCATTTGCAATTCAATAGGTCTCGCATTATAGAAGGTTTGACCTATTGGTATTGTAAATGACAATGCCCTTTATTAATGCAGGGTTTTTAAACACAAATAAAAGGCATTGTCATTTACAATGCCAATAGCTCAAAATCTCGCAATTGCGAAACCTATTGTATTGCAAATGCTTGTTTTGTGGTCTTCTTGGCCCGTTTTAACTGTTGATTTCTTTATTACCACAAACATTGCCTACAGCAAACACAAATGCATGGGTTCTATCATTCCATGCAAAGCACTATTAAACTTGTAAAGACATGCTGTATAACTGCCGTGATTTGAAAATATGTTTTCTTTTTTAGCTATCTAATTCGCTAATGAGGGGGCACTTTTAATGTGGTGCCAGGCCTATTTTCTGTCCCAGTCAGACCCTGGTCTCACCTGCAGTTGGATCCAGTTCTGGAGACCCTTGGGGTGATTATGCTCATTTCACTTGTATTACTTTCCACTTCTGGTGACTCCACCTAGGGCATAGAGGCTTCTGGAGCATTTCCCATTTTTAAAGGTATTTTGCGGAGAATTAAAAATTAAATGAAAAATCGGACGTAAAAGAAAATTCCAGTTAGGACAATTAGGCTCCGATTATGCTCAACTCTCTTTACTGAAAACTCAGTTAGGAAAGTTTAGCATACCTTAGAAATGTCAGTAAAGAAAGATGAGCATAATCAGAGCCTCTGGTCCAGACATATTATTCGTTCAGTGTTGGTGTACCTTATCCGCAGTACTTTGTATATGGGTGTAAGAAAGATGTATAGAAATGTATAGAGTATATCGATTACGTTAATATTTTGTGAGTAACATATCCCGTGCTCCTACACAGTTTTTGTTTCCTTTATTTATAGATGTGCACGTGTGTGCATTTGTTCGACAAATGACTCGCGATGCTCTCAAACTCGCAGACAACGTTACCTCCCCGTCTGACGCACACCTCACAATTCCCGCACTTTAATGAGGGGCGCCCTCTGCTCGCGTCATTACATATTAGACATAAAGCACTTGTATTGGTGAAAAATATATACTGCTGGTGCTGCCAGCCATCGGTCAGCTAGAGCCAACGCACGCGCTATCGCTCTGAGTGAGAGGTGGGGTAGAGGTTGATCACGCCTCGAGCTTGTCCACGCAATTTAAGGTATGATACGATTGGTGGATGTGACGGCGGGGTCTAGCCCTCCTCGTATAGGTGGGAGGAGCGTCAAGGACGTGCCCCCTCTACTCCCCAAAAAGTATGTGGATCGGCGTCTAAAGAGTGAGTGAGTAGATCATTTAGAAGGGGAGAGGCGAGGGGTTGGCACTAGAGGATTGAGAAGGGGGGGCCCCCACCAGAGGACAGTGAGAAGCCCATGGTTCTGTCAGCTGGACTTCCAATGAAAAGATACCAAATTACATGGGGAGGAGGGCTGGTAGTCAGTAGAGGAACAAGTTAAGTGCGCACCACAAAATATATCTTTTTTTAAATGGGCGCCGTGTTCAAACAGTTTTTGTGGGTGACGCGGAATGAAAACCGGGCAGAAGCAGCCACGGATCAAAAGCATGAAAACAATCAAGTTAACAAGCACGCGAGTGGTGCGCGTACGCACACCACAGCGAGCGATCTGTTTTCAATTATTGCGCCCATGTCTGGACACGATAATTGAAAACAGATGTGGCCTGTGCGGGCCATGGGCGAAGCAAAGGCGGGACATGCACCCGCCTTTGCCCAATTGCGTGCAGTCTTTATTTGAAAGACGCACGCAAAGCCCATTAGCCTGTGAGGAAGGAAAAAAACACACGCACAAGCGTGTGTTGAGCTTGGGGCGATATCTGAAGCCCCTTACTAAATGTCGAGCAAGCAGCGCATGAGCGCTGCTATAGGGTCGACCTAAAAAGGGTAGTCATTATTCTTCTTTCTGTGAATCTTCCCTCAGTTTTATCCTCTTTAAAATCACCGTCATCAATATGAAAGTTCTGGACTCACTTGCAGCATAATTAGGTTCATCATATTGTCTTTAAATGGCTAGCACAAGGACTGAGATGAGCAGGGAGCTTTGAAGAAAAGGGAATATTGAAGCCAGTGCCTGTACTGACCACGCAATTCTTTTCTAGCTCTATAAACTATATTTTCATCTTTAGGTGACAGTCAAGGATTTAAAATGCGCTTTTAATTTAAAGGGGTGTGTGGGCTAAAGGTAAGACTCTTATAGAATTATGCAGAGCCCCACTGTCCAATGAATCAATAGTCTCCACAAACAGTTGATGTAGATGTGTTCTCCACTTGAATGTCAATCTTCGTATATGTTTCATATGTGTCCAATACATCCAGCATGAAAATTTAGCAAACATGTGTTTCGTCTATGGTTGGTTTACCTCGACTTCATCAGGGCTAGCGAGTCTATCGCAGACAACTCTAAGTACTGCGTATAAAAATAATATCTAGAGCGTCCTAGTATCCGTATCTTACTATGTGGCCACCAACCCTTATCACAGGCAATTTCTCCAATTACATTTTTTTGTGTCTTTCCGAAATTTTAAGTCATTTACAGGTGTGTACTCCCCTCGGATTAATGGCATTCCATTAATCTGAAGAGAGTACTCTTCTGTGAACATTCGGGCTCGGGATCATCCTGAATGTAATTGGGGGGCTCCTGTTTTGAAGTGTGGAGTGGCAGGTTCATATCCCTTGAGCACTATTTGATTTTAATGTTCCTGAATACATGATACGATTGTGCGCTGAAGTTACCCTGCCCCGTCATTGTTGTAATTGCTTGACTTTAATACTCTGCTGACTTTTCCCCATTAGTGCTCACCACAGATTTCCTAATTTTTGGGAAAATAACAAACCTTTAGTTGACCCTGGACAAAACTAACGCATGTGTTGTTCAGATCAAGAATGAAATCCAAATCTAATGTTTTGGGAAAACTTCTATTTAAACCCAAAATGGGATTATGGTGTTTGTGCTTAATTTGAGGGTGTTTGCTCTTGTCATTTACGACTGGCGAATTACTGAAGACATTGTGTTCTGTTTGCATATGCTGAATAGGGGAATTAAATGCACTATTGTGTGTTGTTCCCCATTGCTATGTATTGCCAATGTGGGTAGCTCGCACAATCGCAAATGTGTGGGTGTACAATTTGTACATGATTTTAGTAACTCAGTCGTGCTCATGCCCGTTGTGGTTGTTTGTTTCAGATAACATCCAAAATCCAATGCAAGTAATAACTTTGCTTTTGCCTTACAGCTTCTTGAATCTTAGAGGACAAGTAAGCTCAGAGGGGATAATTATATGATTTCTAGATTAAAGAGATTTCAAAAACGTGGGTAGTGGAAAGAGGTAACTCTCTAGATACTGTCTGAGTGAACACAGGTTGCATCTTGGATGGTTTCGGTGTCTGTCCAAAGTTCTTTCAGAAAACCGCACCCAATACCGTTATGAAACCACTAACTGCTGAAGAAAACAGGCCTGGAAGCAAGCAGTCGTGTCGTGTAGTCACCATGCGCATTTAAAAAACAAACTGCTCGCCAAGCTAAGCAGGAAACAGTAAACTAGCACATACTGTACGGAGGCGGAAGGTTTCTGCATGATTTTATCTCCAAACACAAATACATTCTGAACGATGATCTCGCCCGGGACGGCTCTAATATTCTGTTTTTTGACTCACATATATGTGTGCTCAACCCCTTTTCCTCACACGTGAATGCACGCTCTACCAGCCCCGTTTCCAAGCCATGCCTTTTGTATGTATTTGCAAAACAATGTCCCCAGCCTTTTGATGAAATATTGTTGTTCTTGCTTTAGTAATACTGCGATGACTTACTGGTAATGACATTACTCTGAGTCTTTCTCTTGCTGTGATGAATTACATGTGTCCAGTGCACACAGGAAGCTCTTCACTGAGATCCTTGACAGAGTTGGGGACCGAGTGTCCCCTTGCTTGTTGAATTAGGACTAGGCCACGTTGAAGTCTTTTCTGACTAGAACATTTTAGTCTACCAAATTATAACTAAACACCAGTAGTGTCAGCCAGATTGCCTTCCGTTCCCTAGCATTGTATGTCCATATTTTCCCGGACAGCTGATGACAATGACTCAAAGGGCCTCACCAGAGAATGCATTGCTGTTTAACACACTCTGGTCATCGACTGGGCTGGGTTCGTTTGGTTGTGTTGAGAGTGTGGAGAGTAACTACCTATAAGAGGTGTTTTGTTCTTGTCTTAGAGAAGGTCTTTAGAAACTAAGGCCTTTTGTGGAGTACCAGCTCATAGACCACATTTGGATTCAGCCACCTCTCATTCTAACATAACTACCGGTACAACAGAATAGGGAAGCCTAGATAAAATTTTCAGCAGGTCCATGGTCCCTGGTCGAAGTGGAACCAGCAGGCACATTGAAATACTGGTAATGCCTGTAGGGAATTATGCAGGTGATACCCTTATCCATGATTAATGTGTTTGGTGTTAAAGAGGTAATTGGGCCTAGCGATAGTGGTCTTGCACTCACACTCTGAATATTAAGGGGTTGAAGGTTGGTGCCCACATGCCCTGACGGCTAATAATGACTTTTCACAAACCTCCTCAAGCGTAAAAAAATCCCTCCCCGCCTTACTTCCTGTGGGAGGCAGGATAGGCCTCAGATCTGCTACTCTTAAAATTCAGTGGGTGGCTGTTAAGGCATTTTGGTCCCTGTGGGGTGGTCTGATTTATGACCAAGGGTTGGTCTCCAGATCTTTAAAGGGTTTTCTATTCTCGGTCCTGTGCCGAAGGAAGTGTGTCCTTCCTGGGATTTGCCGTTGGTGTTGCAGGCGCTCCAGCAGCCCCCATTTGAACCTTTGTTTGCTGTGGAGCTACAGCTTCTGACTCTGAAAGTATTCCTCCTGGTGGCTATTACTTCAGCTTGCCGCTTTTGGGAAGTTGGGTTCTCTGTCTTGTCTCCACCTTTTTTTAGGTTCTTTCACGACAAGATTGTCCTTTGGCTGGGTACTGGTTTTGTCCCAGAGGTGAGGTCTATGTTCCATCTCCAGCAGGAAGTGAGCCATCCTGTATTTTTAACGGATCCTCAGTCTACGAAGGAGTTGGCGCTTCATTCTCTTGATGTTCGGAGAGCAGCTTTGACCTCCCTGGAATGGGTTAAGGAGTTTCAGGTTTCTTCCACTTTGTGAATTTTGGTCCCACTGGTAAAGGCGGTAAGCCTTATACTCAGACCTTGAGCAGGGGATGAGATCTATGATTCTGCTGGCATATAAACATTTTGGTTTGTAGTATCCTCTGGGTATCGAGGAGAGATCCACAAGGGGCATCTCCATTTCCGTTGCTGAGGTTCGGAGGGCTTCTTTGCATGAGATTTGTCGAGCTGCCACCTGGGCGGTTGCTTTCACATTCGTTACCTATATCAGGTGGTCCAGGGCCCGGAGGTACCGAATCTTACGGGTGCCAGGGTGGTGGCTTCTGAGTTGTAACAGTTTTTTTATTTTGATTAAACTTGGTGTCTGCATATAATTTACAGTTGTCCTTGTCCAGATTGTTATTGGGTACATCTCACAGTGTAATTCATCACGGTGAGAGGGACAAGGAGGTAATGTGGCAGCATCGTATGAGTAATCCATGTGGTTAACTTGAGCCGGTGGTTGCAGGCGGGGCCCTTTGGGCACCAACACTCATTTTTCCTCCACAGACTTTGAACAAGAGGATGAGAGGGAAAAACACACAAGAGGGAAAAGAGGAAGAGGATGGCTTGAATATAGTAAAAATAAAAGGAGAGAGCAGGGATAGAAAACCTGCAAGAGTGAGCTAATGAGAGAGTCTGGTGTCTGGTGGTGGACAGAAAAGGCATACTTTGAAATCAAGACCACACGTCAGGATCGGACTGGGACAGAATGTAGTCCCGTGGGCCAAAATGAAAATGGCCTCCAATTAGTGAATTGGATAGGTAAAAAAGTGGCCCATGTTTGTAAACTGGGGCGGTTTTGAGCATGTACAGATACGCTATGTAAGTGCTTTGCAAGGTATGCAAGACTGCATGGATTTAGGATTGCTGCATGCATTGTTTGTGTTAGTAGCAGGGAAATTAACAATAAAATCCGTCCTAGCAGACTGTATACCACAGAAGGCGAAAAACGGCTCACACTTTGACCTGTGAGAGCAGCCCATCGAGCACTGCCTGCTTGCAATATAGGTCAAGCTGACACTGCTACACGGCCTTGGTATTCCTTACACTGATCTTCAACAGCCCGGGCAGCAGGGTTCTGAGCCAAACCTTTGTCCACTGCACTTATTGTGTTGGAAATCATTCACTGATAATCCTACATTTGGAATTCTTGTACAGCTGAGTGTGGTGATTTCGTTGTGCAGAATTACTGCGTGATTACAAGTTATTCTTTGAGAAATGGAATATTAATCACTTGAAATGATGCTTCCACCACGTCAATTTCTGCAGATTTTATCTCCGTTGCAGGCATGTTTCTCTTGCGAAATGTGCACGGAGAACAGATCCCTGAGAGCAGGATTCCGGCATAACCTATAATTTAGATTCAGGTGAAAAAGTGTGTTGTGAGTCCGATAGACTTTCATGCAGCATTTTTTTTTCATATATAGTTATTGATACTGTCAATCATATTAGCGGACGCAGAAGTTCTTTTCAGCAACACTTTGTTAATATGAGACAGAATGTGGCTGGCAGTTGTCAGTTTAGTTTCTCCTCAGCACATTCTACATAGCATATACGCATAGTCTCTTTATTTTCTACCCATATTTGGTGTCATTCATTGATTTATTTGCTTTTTTTGTTGTTTACTTAACAACATAATATTTGGAACAAAGATTTCACTCACGCCTCATGGGCCAGGGACTTTGAGAACCTCTAATTTCAAGGACCACGAATGAAAAATCAAAGGAAAAAAGTAACATATTAACCCCAAAGCAATTATGGCACAAAGGTCTGATAGGCATTGGAGTGCTTGACATGTCTGCGCTACATGTTGTCTATAGACAAATCAGATTTCAAGATACAAGCCTTTCTCTCTGCATATGTGGAGTTGGGTTGTTCTGAATTGTATACTATGCAGCAAATGTCTGTGGGGTAATGATGCTCTAAACAACTGTCCAGGGTAGTGGTTAGGGCTGGGTTGGCAAGGATGAGCAGGCAGCAGTTCATTTCCATGAACATTTGCCTGGCTTTGTTTGAGGGATAGGAGCACATTCACAAGATGGTATTGCTAATCAGGACTGGTCTTAAATACTCAGTGTGTCTCTGTTTACCTGGAGGAAGGTTCACCTTGAACCAGAAAGAGATTTACCTCGATGTCTGCAGATCATGCATGAACTTGCGAAATGACCTCTCTTAAAAGTGAATGATGGGTGAGAGAAAAACTCAGCTGCAACCTCTCATTTCAATTACAATGAGAACAGAATTTATTAACAAAAGCAAATAGTTTGGGAAGTATTGCGCTTCTGTTAGCCTTTCTTTACTGGCTTGAGAGAGAATCTCTTTTTGTAAAGGCAACGTTTGTGACCTACACACACTGTCTTAAAGGATTTGAGAACCTGCAGTGCTGGATTCCTCATTGGGCTGTCCATGATTCTTCAACAATTGAAAAGAGTTGAATTAAGATTCCATCAAGTCTACAATAGTACACCTCTTTGTGTGTTTCTCAGAAGTGGTGCAGTTTCCTGCCCATGTCAGTGCCACCCAGTCTTAAAACAACTGAGCTGTCCTTTTAAGATGGTATTTAAAAAAAGCATTGTCAAAGCAAATAGGTTTTAATGTGTTTATGCATACAAAGGTACGCACAAATATCCACTTGGGGATTTGAAATTAAAGCCATACATATAAGCTTTGCAAAACTTCTTTTTAAAAGCTTCTATGTGCCTTCAGTCCATTGCTGGAGTTGTAATACAACAGGGTTTATTAACCTGTAGTACAACGTTTGCTTGATGTCCCGGACCTACCAGAAGTTCATTACAATTAAGACAGAATTGTTTGCAAAAGCAACAAACAAGAAACAGCGCAACAATAACTCAATGACCTTGATTGGCTTGAAACCCCAACTTTCACTGAATACCAAGTCGCTGGGAATCACCATTGACAAATAAACAAATTGGTGAAAAAAGACACCTACCGCTGTCTCTTCTAAAGAAAGTGAAACCCTTTCTTCCAGAAAGCGACTTTAAAACTGCTGTTCATTCCCTTGTACTAGCGCATCTGCATGGTGGTAACACCCTTCTTTATGGACTCCCAGACTCCATATTGGCAACCCTTAAGGGCATTCTACACACCTACTCTTCCTGGGCTTCAAGAAATATGATCACATCACCCCCATCCTCATGTAACTACATTGGCTTCCATTGCTAGCCTGTACCATCTTCAAAATTACCAGCCTCATTTTCAAAGTCAGTATGACCAGCACCCCTGTATAGCTTGCAGAAAAGCTCATCAGCTTTTCTTTTAGCCTGAACTTTTGTTGGGTTCAGGCTATAGAAGTACCATATACATACATACCTACAGAGTATGCATGAAGCTCTTTGTTCCACAGTTGTGCCCCAATAGAGAATTTTGCAACATTTGATGCTTTGAACCCGCAACTCTAATCTTTTCCACCGTAGTTTGCCGTTTAGTTTGGCCAGTGCTTGGGGCTACAGCTACCAGGTTCCCCAGGAGGATTATGGGGCTACATCAAATTTGGCAGTTTGCCAACAGTCCGGAACACAGCCAGACAATGCCTCAGAGAAGACAGTGCCAAGACTGGCCCATCTTAGCACGTCTGAGCCCGAAAGAGGCTGGGCTTGGCCAGCCTCTCATCTCCTTGGCTTTCTGCTTCGAAGGTACAGTTTGGCTCCTCTCAAGTTTCCTTACTTGAAATTGTTTGTGCGCATTGAACTGTTTGACTGTCTCTCAATGGCCAAAAATAAACTTGTAGGGGGTAATCCTTATTCTACTCCTCTTGCAAAATGTACCTCCATCGATCATATGCTGGAAAGAGCCATGGGGGTTAGCAGCACAGAAACTGCTCTCACTGAGAGAAAGGGGGTGGTGATGGACGGATCATCTGAATCAATCAAACACTCACACCCAGTCAAAAGATCTGGGTTTAATCCATCACCGTTCTTTAGCCCACTCTGCCACCCCAGTTCAGACATGGCTACATGCAAATCAGTCTGACCCTGTGCCTCATTGGAACAGTCCAGCCCGAACTGCCAAGCCTTGTATTCCCTGGACCGGAAACAAGCTTCCGAGGACCGGTTTCTGGCATTCCAGCCGTCTTCAGCCCGGCTTGCTTGAATCCAGTGGCAAAGTGAGCAAGGGACTCACGTCTGAGCATACCCTGCCACACTTATAAGCGGTACAAAAGGGGGTGGTGATGGACGGAGCATCTGAATCAATCAAACACTCACACCCAGTCAAAAAATCTGGGTTTAATCCATCAACGTTCTTTAGCCCACTCTGCCACCCCAGTTCAGACATGACTGTATGCAAATCAGTCTGACCCTGTGCCTCATGGGAACAGTCCAGCCCGAACTGCCAAGCCATGTCTTCCCTGGACCGGAAACAAGCTTCCGAGGACCAGCATTCCAGCCGTCTTAAGCCCGGGTTGCTTGAATCCAGTGTCAAAGTGGGCAAGGGACTCACCCCTTTTGTACCACTTTTGGCCGCCATAAGTGTGGCAGGGTATGCTCAGATGTGAGTCCCTTGCTCACTTTGCCACTGGGTTCAGGCAAGCTGGGCTGAAGACGGCTGGAATCCCAGAAACCGGTCCTCGGAAGCTTGTTTCCGGTCCAGGGAAGACATGGCTTGGCAGTTCGGGCTGGACTGTTCCCATGAGGCACAGGGTCAGACTGATTTGCATATAGCCATGTCTGAACTGGGGTGGCAGAGTGGGCTAAAGAACGGTGATGGATTAAACCCAGATCTTTTGACTGGGTGTGAGTGTTTGATTGATTCAGATGCTCCGTCCATCACCACCCCCTTTTGTACCTCACTGAGAGAAGGCTCTCAATGAACTTGGGTACCGCTTCCCCTGGTATGCCTCCTATGGATATTGTTTCTGGATCACCGGTGGCCACGCCTCACAATTCCACTGCACTCATTTCCAGTTTTACTGCTTCTATTGAGGTTATCAACTCAGCATATATGGTAGCACATGATACAGATTGCCCCAACCCTGCACTCATCAGAAAAGTCAAGAGGGGTACTCCCATTAAGCATAATGCTAATACCACCAAAGCATCTCAGGTAAACTCAATGCTGGTTAATGTTGATTACGGGGACGGATGTCCGAGATCTTTCTACCACTCCAACTTCCTCAACAGGGGTTGGGGAAACTTCAAACTTCAGTCCTCAATGCATGGAAAGATTTATATAGGGGTATTTCGAGAAGCTCAAGACACTGTTGAGTGCTGAACGTTTGCCATTAATCTCTCGTCTTGAATCTATTGAAGCCCAACTTGAGGCGCTACCAGACTCGCTTTTCCAAAAGCTGCAGAACATATCTCTCGCATCAAAGAGATCCCACAGGCACTTGCTCAACAGCTTCTCCAGGGCATTCCTCCCGTCCCTACTCTTATCCCCTCAGGGATGACCAGAGAGCCAATTATAGGAAACAACTCAATCAGTCATCCCGCTCTGGTGTCGGAGCTCAGCCAAGTCCTTAGGTCATCACTGAGCCCAGGCAGAGAGGAAGCTTTTGGTGCCCCGAGCAATTCACAAAGAATGGGGAATCGGAACGGTGAACCATCTTTCATTTTCAACCAGGTCATAGTTAATCACCCTCCGGCTGCCTGCCCCTACCTGATTGCTCTTATCAGGGTTCCCCCTCTGCATATTGGGCAGAAGGAAACCAAGTAGGAGTTGTATAACAAGATCTTCGTTTGGCTTGTGCGACATAGAGGGTTGCCTTTCCATTTTGCAAAAGACATTTTGGTGCACCATAGGTGTGTCTCGATTGGGCTGGGTTCGGTTGATACACCAGGGGACTGTGTGATAGTGAACTTTAGATCCCCATTTTTGGTACAAAGGCTCCTGTTTGGGACTAGTCGCACCACAGCGGATAATAATATTACCTTGGTCCTTTTAGGCTATTTCTACAAACCCAGTGTATCCTATCTACAGACAAATGCTCACTATTTAGAATCCTCGGGAACCTGCTCCAACAGCAAAGCGAGGAATCAGCAGTCTTTGCCACCTGGTTCACATTTAGCTCTGTTAAAGGTAGGCAAGGCCCAGCAGTTCTTAACCCAAATCAGGAGGGTCAATTTCTAATCCCCATTGCAGACCATTTTGAAGCCCTTTCCAGCCCGAACTGACTTTCAGATGGTACTATACAAGACATTTCAACTGTGGGCATCCTGGAAAATTTGGCCACAAAGAAGGGACCTTTACGGAAAAGTATGACTTGTTCCTTCACTCTTCTGAGCTGGGTTTAATGACAAGATCACCGAACCCGGCCTGGCTCACCTATATTGCTGAGTTTGACTTTGTTGTTATTCAGGACACCTGGAATACTTCTTCGTCATCTTGTGAGGACTTTGCTTGCAATTCTTACCCTGCCATCCCTTCCTGTCGAGGTAGAGCCAAGGGCGGCCTCTCCACCTGAATTAATTCGAGCCTGCAAGTGGAAGTTACTACCATTGACTCTGGGAGCTTTGCCTTTTTAGTTTTGCTCATCCTAGATAAACTGTATACTTTTTATTTGTATTTAATTAATTAATTATTCTAATAATGATTTTTCTAATTCTGTATGTTTTCATTTTACTTATTTGTTTACTTTCCTTTCATATTTGAAGCCCTGTGTAACGTCCCAGCCATATTATTTGTTGTGTAGGGACTTCAATGCGAAATTGGCAGCTTACCCAAAGGTTAGAGGGCCGTAACATGTGGCATAATTCAGGGGGGTGCGGCGATAGTAGAGGTGAGGAGCTGGGTAGATATATAGCTGATGCAAATCAATTGAATTGGGTTCCGCACTCAGATTATATATTTGATTGATAGTTTTTGTGACTTCATATATTTCGTTGGTGCAAAAGGTGGTAATCCTGCTGGGCTATCAGGATTGATACGTCATTGATTAAAGATATGAATCCTGTGACACAAGATGCATTCTAACCATGCACTCCTTTGTAACTTTTCATCAATAATTCAAATAATCTTTTTTCATGATTTTGTAATTCATTTATTGGTAACGAAGATTTTGGTATGTGGATATTTTTATGGATATTTTACTTCATATTCCATACTTTTATTTTGCCCAATGCATTTCAAGCATATAGCCCTTCTTCAGGGGACTAAGATTATATATCTAGATATATAGCTGTACATGACCGTGTGAATATGTTCAGAGATAATGGGTTACCCACAGCCTCAACCAGATGACACATTCATCGACTATATGTTTGTGATGAGGAACCTTTCGGTCTGGTTCTCAAAAGGCGGGGGGGAGACAGAATGGGGGGACCATAATGGTCTTTTAGCTGCGGGCCATCTCCCAGTGAGTAGGACCAATCTTCCCACTGAGATAATCGCTATCACCCAACATTTTAATGACCGCCTCAAGCTTATATGGCATTTAAAGGAACCAGGGGATACCCTAGCTACCTTTTTGAAGACACAACTTTTGCTTTTCCTTAATTGTCTGTCAGACACTAGTAGGGGCACCATGTTACCTGCATCGCAAAATGCGATGCAGTGCGCGCTACGAAATTCGGTTTATTAATTAAATTGTTTACTAACTCCAATTATCCATATTCCGGTTTTTAGCACCCCCCACCCTGCCCCTCCCCAGCCCCGCCTTCCTGCCCCACCGTAACTCCCTCCATGGGCCGTGGCTGCTTTTAATTCTATGGATTCCTAGCAACCACCGTTTAAGCAGCTCATCACTCAAGCTCAATAGGGCAGCCAGGGCAGCAACCACTGTTTAAGCAGCTCATGACTCAAGCTCAATAGGGCACCAAGTGTAGTATTCAACCTACCAGGAGTTGCTGGCAAAGGAACCATTTCCCTCCTTTTAAATATATATAATTTTCAGTGTGTCTCTGCTGCAGTGGTCTGGGGGCATCATGACACTTCCTCCTTCCAAACTAAGGAAAATCGTATTTTCCGGAGGCTACTTTATCTCCCACCCTACAGCTGAAATTGTATCATGCATTCAGAACTAAACCTATTGTGAATTTTAGATAAAGTAAATTTGGCTCCTTTGCAGCTGTGGGTCAGTGTCTGGCTCAACCCCAATGCAAGTTTGTACAGTGATGTCATCACTGACGGCCTTAGTTTGTACATTGGCAGGGGCGGCTCCTCCATTAGGGCAGAGGAGTGTTGCCCCACTGCTTTCTCGCAGTGCGAGAAGCAGAAAATTAAAATGGTATTTTAAATACCATTTTATGTTTCTACTTCTCGCGATGCGAGAAAGCAGAACAGTATGCCAAGTTGGGGGCCGCGGGGAGTCAGGTCAGGGAGGAGTGGCTTGCCCAATGCTGTGGGCCCTGACTGTTTGGTCGGCCCTCTGGGGCTGACCAAACCAGTCATGTGCACTCTGCAGGCAGCCTACATAGAGAAAATGGCCTCCTTACAGGCACCCGGTGCGGTGCTGCCCTCACCAATGATGACACTGCCATTGCAGCATTGTGATTGGCTTAGGGTAGGGGAGGGAGGATGCATGCTTCCTGTTCAAGGAAAGCAGCAAGAAAACACAGGACCCAGCCAGAGGCGGAGGTGGCGCGGGACTCAGTAAGGTAAGTTTTATTTTGTATTTGTTAAATTCAGCCCCTGTTCAAAAACCCGTGCGACACCTCCACCCACCCCCCCAACCTGCGATTCATGCGAGACGGGACTGGACATGGGCATCTCAGTTCCTTGGCTAGATTACATCTCGAAAACTTTATGCGCAATGGGATTGTCTGCCCTGTCAGTGTCCCCTCAGGTATTAAAACGGAATACAATTTAAAGGTTAAGCCTCACTTTTTGGAGCTTTGCAAAATGCAGAGGCTGCACAAAGAGTTTAACAAAAGTTCTGTGAGGTATAATAGGGGGTTTTAGCGCCTGTTGAACCTATACTGTACCTCACTCTAGCTCTCACACACTGGGAGAGGTCTCTCCACTTCTTTTTCAGGGCAGGAGTGATCTGGCTGCTTTTGTGTTTTTGGGAGGACTTCAGCCCTTTAGGGGGGAACTGCTCCTCCTTGCCCATGTGGTGGCTTGGCAGACCAAACCTTGTTGCAATTTATAGTTTTTTGTTAATTTTTAACTCTCTTTTTCTGTGTTTACTTAACACCTTATTAATTTTTCTAGGGCATCAGAAATACAGGGACGCGCTGTTTTATCTTCAGCTATTAAATAGCCCCGACATTTGTTTTAGGGTCAGTGTCGTATCGTCGTTGCCTGACCTCTGTCCAGGGACAGGGCAGGCAAGGCAGGAAGGGGCGTGGGCAGAGGGCGGAAGGAAAGGGTACAAGTTAGTTACAAGTATGGCATGGTAGAATAAAGACGTGCCTGAAACTTACTCTTGGCTCCTGTGTTTTATTGGGGCCAAAGGTGACACTGGCGACGAGGGTGGGATTTCTGAACACCCATTCCATGCTGTGACAGCCCCAGCCGTCCGTGTATGGCCCGACAACAGAGAGCCTGCAGCCTGCTACCGGTGATGTGAAAGAGCGCGAAAAGTGAAAGACGCTCTCGACATCGCGTCGGATGCTGCCTGGGAGCGCGACAACTCCAAAACTGTGGATTTGCCTGCATGCAGCGTCGGTGACGCACCAAGACTGACCGATCCAACAAACCATAAAGTCTGTGGCCCGAGTCGGAAAACGGTGCGAAACTGCGGGAAGTACCAGCGAGTGTTCCTGACCCTGCCAACTGGGAGCGGAGGGCGTGAGGATGAGTCCCGAGCGCTGGAATAACCAGCACAACCCGAATCTTTCAAATAAAAGGGCATGAAAGCAAGAAAAGAAACGGTGGTTTAAAGGCAATACAGTGTGTCCCGAGTTGCGGCCATTTTGAAGTCAGGCACCAGCCATGGACTCCCCTTGACTTTCGGAGGTCGGCCATCTTGGAGTCAGGCAATATCAAATTTAATACACTCAAACTACTAAACAAGCACTGTTGAAGCCAAGCAATATTAAATTAAACGACAGCCAGCTGAGTGCACTCATTAAGTGGAAATGTCTGTTACTAGCTCGACAGGTGCTCCAGGGGGAGGAGCAGCAGCTCCGGGTACCCCACCACCGCTGGCACCATCCCCCCAGGTACTTATGGGGGTACCATATCTGCGGCCACCAGATCCTCCGGGTCCGGCAATAGTATGGGACCTAAGTGGAAGAGCTGGGCTGAAGACTTTGAGGACTATATGACCGGGTCTCAGGTACAAGACCCCAAGCAAAAATTAATAGCCCTGCGAAATTTGGTGGGGAAAGACATTGCGCAGATCATCAAAGAACTGCCTAATGCGACTACTGCCTCCTATGATGACGTAAAGGGAACCCTTGACCGGAGGTTTCTACACAAACGCAACCTAGATTACGAACGCTACACGTTCAATCTAGCCGCCCAAGAAAAAGACGAACACATGTGCGACTTCATTGTGCGCATCAGGCGATTAGCTCGACACTGCGAGTTCGACGCTTTCACCACTGAAGACGCGTTGCGACTGCGCATAATTGAAGGTTGCCAATCCGAATCATTGTGCCGGCGACTGTTGAAGAAGCACTACACTCTCGAGGAAATCGAAGAAATGACACGAATCAACGACCAAGCAGAAGATCACGCAAGGAAAATGGAGACCAACAAGACTGAAAAAAAGGAACAAGCATTCAGAATGCAAGCACACAAGGAAAAGAAACACCGGTCAGACCATCATAAGCCAAGCAAGCCGACACGCTTCGCACCTTCCCGGAGGACGTCATCACGGCAGGAGTCGCGACACACCAAGTCCAGCAAAACGGCACCAGCGTGCTACAGGTGCGGCCAGGACTATCCCCATTCAGGACAGTGTCCGGCTATCGGTCAGTGATGTCATCGCTGCGGCAGGGAGAATCACTTCGAAGTGGTCTGTCAAACCCAACGATCGGGGCGAAGATCATCCATGCCTCGGTCATTCACGCAACATCACGCTCGTGCAGTGAAAGGAAGAGAAGAATGCTCTTCCAGTTCATCCCGGTCGAGCGTACGTTCTGCAAGCTCATATCGATCACGGAGATCAACATCCAGTGAGTCATCATCACCCACGCCTGTGTCACAAGACAGTGACGAATATATCTGTATGGTGTCAGACCCGGACGGGCTAAAGAAATACCCGAAACTAGACATCCGAATAGGAGACCATCCCGCCAAGTTTGTCCTAGACTCGGGAGCCTCTCTAAAAATCATCTGTGCGCTTGAAACCAAAGTATGAATCCACGGCCTAAGTTAGAACCTGCAGCTGTCCGAATACTTACCTGGATGTCCAGAAAGCCACTGCCATGCCTAGGCCATTTCAGCACGACTTTATCATAAAAGGATCGACAAATTCCAGCTTATATTCGTGTCGTCGAAGGCCCAGACCTGGCTGACTGCCTGCTCAGTCTGCCAACGGCTAAAAGATTGAAGCTCGTGAAACTCCTTTACATGGCCGAAGATGCCCCAGACATTGTCACTAAGTTTCCGTACCTCTTCAAAGGGTAGGAAAGCTCAATTAATTCAAGGTAAAACTACACATCGATGAGCGTGTGATTCCAGTGGCGCAACACCACAGGAAAGTGCCTTTCCACTTGAAGCAAGCTGTAGATGATGAACTCCAAGATCTACTAAAGACAGACATCATTGAGCGTACATCAGGGCCAACCCCCTGGGTATCACCCGTAGTGGTGGTACCTAAGAAAGGGCAAGACAACAAAGAGCGTCTGTGTGTGGACATGCGCGCGCCCAACATGGCTATCGAGCGAGAACGCCACCCAGGACCACACATTAGCGATATGATCGCCCGTCTTAACGGAGCCACGGTATTCTCGAAACTCGATCTTAATAAGGGATACCACCAGCTGGAACTACATGACAAGTCACATTACATCACGACCTTCACAACCCACCAAGCACTCTTCCGCTACAAGCGATTGAACTTTGGCATCTCTTCGGCCGCCGAGATTTTCCAAGAAGCTATTCGGCGAGTAATCCAAGGGATCCCCAATGCTTTCAATTACAGCAATGATCTCCTAGTGTTCGGGAAAGACCAGACCGAACATGACACCGCTCTAGACAGAGTATGCCACGCACTACTGAACGCCAACCTAACTCTGAACGCAGACAAATGCGAGTTCCACAGGACGACCCTGAAATTTTATGGTCACATCTTCTCCAAAGATGGTATGAAACCAGACACAGAGAAAGTGTCTGCCCTTGCAGACACTCCAACACCACGAGACGTCAGTGACCTCCGTTCATTTCTTGGAATGGCAAGCTATTGTGCACGCTACATTCGGGATTACGCTACCATCAGCTATCCCCTCAGGGAGCTCACCCGACAAGGCCAGCCATTTGCATGGACAGCTGCCTGTGAACACTCCTTCAACAAAATCAAACACACTGTCAGTTCTGCCATCAACCTAGCATACTTCGACACTAAGAAAATAACCAAAATTACTGTTGATGCCAGCTTGGTGGGCCTGGGTGCCATTCTGGCGCAGTATCAGGAGGACTCAGAACAACGCCACATCATCGCCTATGCCAGTCGCAGTCTCCCCGACACCGAGAAGGCGTACTCCAACCGGAAAAAGAGAGTCTGGCGGTGGTGTGGGCCTGCGAGCACTTCCACCTCTTCGTGTACGGCAAACACTTCACCATCATCACGGACCACCAAGCTCTTGTCACCATCTTTGGTAATCCCAAAGCCAAGATGCCTCCACGCATTGAACGATGGGGACTACGTCTCCAGGACTATGTATACACCATCGTCCACAAACCGGGGAAGTCAGAAAATCCGGCAGACTACATGTCCCGACACCCTCAGACACTCACCAGCGAAAAGTGCTCGCTGGCAGAAGAGTATATTCACTTTGTCATCGACACTGCCCGTCCGCCTACAGTTCCCCTAGAGGCGATCCGGGAAGCGTCCATCCAAGATCCTGTCCTACAAGACGTCATAGATCGTATACGCAGCAACTCATGGCGACATGTGAAAGACAACCCCCAGAACTCTGGTCAGTGTGTCCAAGAACTGGTAGCGTTCAAGCACATCCAAGAAGAGCTGTCTATCAGTGAAGATGGTTTGCTCCTGAGGATTGTGATTCCACAAAGCCTATGGCAAGGAGTAATCAACCTTGCTCATGAAGGTCACAGAGGGATAAGTGCCACTAAAAAGGCCCTACGGGAGCGTGTCTGGTTCCCGTCACTTGATCAGATGGTGGAGGCCACTCTCAAGGACTGTGTCTCATGCCAATTAGTGAGCCGTGATGAACCACCAGCCCCTCTACAAATGTCAGAACTATCAGAAGGAGTATGGCAGCAGGTCGCCATCGACTTCTTCGGCCCCCTAAAATCAGGCCAGTACATTGTCGTCATCATGGACGAATACTACCGATTTCCGTTTGCGCACCTAGTGTCATCCACCAAGGCGACCACAGTGATCCCAGTTCTCGATGAAACCTTTGCGGCATGGGGTATTCCGCTGCGAGTCAAGTCTGACAATGGGCCGCCGTTCAATGGCCACAAATTCGCAGAGTTCGCAAAACACCTTAACTTTAAGCACCTGAAGATCACACCTCTATGGCCTCAAGCTAACGGCATGGTGGAACGCTTTATGGGAACTCTGAAGAAAGCGATTCAACAAGCGGAACTGGCTCGGCGAGATATCCAACAAGTTCTGAATGAAGTGCTGCGGGCATACCGCACCACACCCCACAACACTACCAACCAATGCCCAGCCACTTTGATGCTAGGAAGAATCCCTCGCACCCGACTGCCCACACTGGACAGTGCTCTCCAACCGCAAACTGTGAACGTCAACCACGACACGCTGGTCAAAATAGATCATGACAAGAAACTACGAATGAAGACCTATGCCGACCGGCGCAGACATGCGAAACACACCGACATCCAAGAAGGAGATTGGGTGATGGTTCGGCGTGACCGAAGAACGAAAGCGGACAGTCGCTATCTCGCTCATCCTCTGAAAGTTAGTAGTCGAAAAGGGACCTTGATCACAGCAGAGGCTGATCACAAACGGATAACTCGAAATATCTCACACTTCAAGAAATTTAACTCTAACAGCCACGATGAGAGCCAGCCACGTGAGCTCTCCACTGACTCAGTGAGTCAAAGTGAAAACAGTGACAGAGATCATCTTAGCCCAGCAAGACATGAAGACTTCATGAGCCACCAACCCAGGACACCGGAACAACTCAGTCGCCCCAGACGACAGGCCAAACGACCAGCGCACCTCATTGAAGAAATCTGAGAGACAGTAAGACTTTGTACAAAAGGGGGAGGTGTCATATCGTCATTGCCTGGCCTCTGTCCAGGGACAGGGAAGGCAAGGCAGGAAGGGGCGTGGGCAGAGGGCGGAAGGAAAGGGTACAAGTTAGTTACGAGTATGGCATGGTAGAATAAAGACGTGCCTGAAACTTACTCTTGGCTCCTGTGTTTTATTGGGGCCAAAGTTGACAATCAGTTCGTTTCAAAGCTGCAGTGAGATGCTGGAAATCCATAGCAGTGTAGTTCTCCGTGTGCAGATTGTTCCTTCACATTGCTATAAGCGAACTGTTCTAGAGTGATTTTAGGCTGCATCACTGCCAGATTTCGAGAAATAGTTTTATTCCTGAGACAAAAGATTGTATTTTATGTCAAACTATTTTTTTGCGTAGTATTCACTGAACTGGTATTGTTTTACTGACTGACTGACTGTATATATTCTTTTTAATGTTTTTTTAGTGTTAAGTGTGAAACGATTTAATACTCCTGCAAGTGCTCATTGAAAGGATGGACAATTTTACTGTGACAGGATCTAACAGACTTTAGGGTGACTCCAAAGCTTCACCCCTTTATGAAGCCATTTAATTTTTCCCATCCCCTGGATACATGAAGAGGTATCTTATCTTGGTAGGAAAGGCCTCTGTTAAGTATGATAGGGGAGATGCCAGGTTATGTGTACGGTATTGGTGCTGTCCATGAGTTATCCTGGTTCATCTCGAGGACACCTTGGGGATAACCTTTGTCCAGATGTCTGTTGTGGACTGGTGTGGGACAGTTGTGACTGCAGTTTACAATGTTCCCAGGTGTGATAGCGCTGAACCTTTTACCCTGGTAGTAGGCACTGGGTAGTGGCCCCGGCTTGGCCCATCAACTTGGTGTGCTGTGGCAGTGTGTGCTGTTGGGGTAGTGGAGTGCCTATTTATCTTCAAATTGCACTGTGCTTGCTTTTTGGCTGACAGGGGTGAAATACCTGAAAACAGCTGTAGCACTGTTGCGGTGTCCCTAGAGAAACAGAGTTTTGAGAAGACCCTGCAGCAGTGGTAATCCTGCTGTCCTGATATGATCCTCCAGGCCCTCCTTGATAGGTGTATGTGTTTGGGGGACTCTGCGGACGTCGATCATTCTAAGAGTGGGGTGCAGGATTTAAGGGAGCCTCTAAACTGCTCTTATCACACCCAATCCAGGTCTGGATTGACTAGTGCATGCAACGTTGTTTTTTTAAATTGAGCCAGGGCAGCACATGTGCTGCTCTGTGAAGTATGCTGTATTCAGGTATGGACTCAAAGATCTGCCCATTTTCGGACCATCTTTTCAATAGGCTCCTGTTACTGTCCTTTCTAAATGGTTGCTTTTGATTCGTAAATATGCTTAGCAGTCCCTCCTTAGTACCGCCTTTTATACATTTGTAACATCCCATGAGGACTGGCCCTTTTACTTGTGCTGTTACATGAAATGTTTTATTTACAGTTTTTTTTTCTTCAGATTTATATAGTGTGAACTCGACCCGAAGGTATTGGAGCACTTTACATGAGCACCGGTTACGTTACACAAGAACACATACATTTTTTTTTTGGTAGGCGCGGGGAGATTAAGCAATCTGCCCAAAATCACAGGATATGGATGCGACCCGAGGCTTAAACCTTGGATTCCCAGCCCAAAAGTCAGGAGCTCTAGCCATCAGACCAAATCCTCTCCCCAGTTTGTGAGCACTATTTTCTGTAATGATTTTCTCCTATTACAGGCACAACATGCTTTCCTGCAAGGGTGCCTGCATTGCCTCCAGGTGCCGCACTTTAGGTTTTTATAAAATTTTTATTACCAATGGCGGCCAATTTGCATGTTTTATCTCCGTTATTTTATTTGGCAGCGTGGCACGCTTTAACTATAGCGACAACGTGCCTCCCTTTCTTTTTCTGCCAGTGCAGCATGCTTTTACTAAAGTGGCCGCACACCTTTTTTTCTCCTTGGAGAAGCAGCCAATAGCGGCTGCACGCCTATTTAGCTCTCGTCTAGGCAGCGCTTGCGCTGTCTCTTCGAGCCTTGCAGTATTCAGTATATGGGCATTAAGCTCAACCAATGTTCCACCCATATGGCTCCTCATCCTGTCTTTTGTAAATGATGGCTTTAGATTCATCAGTAGGCTTAATAGTCCCTCCTAAGTACCTCCCTGTCTCCTTAGTACCTGCCACAAGGACAGCCTCTCTTACATGTGTCCTTACTCTTTAGCTTTCATTAGCCAATTCGGTAGAACTATTTATTTAAATTATGTACACAGCACTCAGGACTTCCAGCTTCAGCAATGGTGGCCGCTTCTTATTTTGGTTGACTTCGCGCTTCTCATCTAACAGAATGATGCACCAATGGATGTTACGTCCCCTGGCCAGGGCACTGCTCATTGTGCCAGAAGTGATGCAGGTTACCATTTGCTCCTTGGATATCAATTGTCATGTAGTACCAATAAGTCTATATTGGATCTGCGTGTTTAGACAATATAAACTGTGAGATTGGTGTCCAGACTAATTCCAAACACCCCTACTGGATATGTTCACCTGTATACCAGCTAGCTCACAGGGCAACTATGTGCCCCTCTTACCAAGGAGAGAATAGTTCCTTGCAACTTTTGGAACATGGCAACCCTGACCCCTCAGGGATCGTTGAAACAGTACAGTACTTTTCGCTCAGTCACTCGTGCTCACTTTGTCTCAGAGAGATACAGAGAATAACGGTGGGGACGTTTTCAATAAGCATTTATTGAACCAGTGTGATTCTAGTGTAAAATACGTGTGCCCTGTGCTTATATTGACAAGCAAGAAAAGTACTTAATTAAAGGCTAAAAGACAATACTACACACTGCTATCAACAGACACAATTTAGTTTCTCTGGGCGCTATTCAGGTCAGTGCTGCGCCTCTTTTCACTTTCCCCCTGTTCTCTCATTAGTCCAAACCATCTTTTGCTTCTGTTTGGTTCCCACTTTTGTTGGGAATGCAGTAGTGGGTTGATCATAGTTAATCATCAACAAATATGCGTGCTAAGAGTCTCAGCCTTCAAGAATGACCACATAGTCTCTGCTTGAGATATAGCTGGTTATCCAGCAGACAACGTCCCTGGTTGCCCAGCTGTCCTCAGAGTACTTTGTGGACAATTCCCCTCTTTAGCCATAACAGACTTGGAACTGGAACAAGTAGGATAGTGGTGTCCCACTTTTATACACAAGTTAGCTAGGGAGCATAGATCCAAATTCTTATACTGTAGAACTGACTTAGGGTGGTTTTCTCATCAAGAGTCCTTTCAGGCTGTTCAGACTTAAACTTTGGTTCAGGTGATTCTTCTCACAGCAGGATAGTCTGCAACCTTGAGCACCCTCAAGCGAGGCACAAAGAGATGTGAGGTTTCTGCACCTGTCTATCATCCGCCCAACTGAAGGAGTGAGGTGTTGGAAATTTGGCTTTTCCTGGACATTGAATTTTTGCTGGCTTTAGATCTCTGTGCGCTTTACCCCTGCTAAACAGTAGTAAAATGCCTGTGCTCTCCAATTAAACATGGTTGAATTTGCATCCTCCTAACTGTAATTTCTGATCTGCCTATACTTCTCTAGTATATTGTAAAAGTGTACCCAGTACCTAGACATTAAATTCCACCAGTGGACTGCAGCATCTATTGTGCCATCCACTACAAAGGCAGTGCACACATGGCTTCAGGTCTACTATTGTAGCCGGGCTGTAGCAGTGTAAAACATGCAATTCAGCCTTGCAAAATAAACCCCTTTGACAGATCAAAACCTCCCTTTCAAATATATTAAGCCACCCCAATGTAGGCCTTCTACCCTACAGTGCAGTGCGCATTCTATTTAAAAGTAGGACATGTATAAATGTAATGTTAACATATGCATACAGTGACTCGCGCCCAAAAGCTATTTCCGCTATGGACTAGCTAGGAATGCTTGTTGGCCTTTAGAGCATAGGAAACGATGGGAAGAAATATTAAATAGTAATACTGTATCTTGGAAATGGGTCTATCTCAAAAGTGAAGTCACATTTTTTTATAAGTATAAAGGAAAAATACATTTTAGAAAATTACTATTTCCCTGCCTGAAGCTGCAGAAGAATAATTTGCCTTGGCTCTCCAGCATCTCCCAGACAATGCTCAGCCTGGAATAGGTGTCAAAAAGGTGTGAAATTCCTCGCAGAAGCAAACAACAGGCAAACCTGACTGGGCAAAGCAGACTCCTATGAGATCATCAGAATATGAAGGGTGGAGACTGTGAGCCTCCTTTCGATAACACAGTTCTGAATCAAGCTTGACAGGTCTGTTGAGCCACATGTAACATATGGGCCACACTTAAAAGGGAGACAACTGGAGGGCCCTTGTTTTGCTCTATCAGATTTCTGTCTCTGGGTTTGTTGTAGGTACAGTGCCTGCCTCAAACTGGACTTTAGTAGTAGATGTGGGAGAATTCTAGGATTACTATTGTGCAATTTCCACACACACGTCAAAGCGCAAGATTAAAGTGGCCGAAGACTTTTGCGATCTTGAAAATGCCCTGAAACATGGGAATGCAGGCCTCTTTGCGGTGTGGCAAACAGGAACAACTGAAAAGTGGGTAGGGTTGACCCTGGGAACTTTTATTGCATTAATTAGGGTGTGCCCAGGAGTCAGACCATCCCCCTAACTGGTTCCAGGCATAAATGTGGAACCTCCAAGCACCCACTTCATAATACGTTCTGGACCTGCGAAAAAGCAGAATAGGACTGACAGCACTAGCTGTCTGTGACCCAAGAGAAGCCCAGAAGCTCTTGACCTGCTCCCTCTGATACCCAGGAGAAAGAAGTGGACTCCAAGGGGAAGTTACCTGGCTTCCTGCGTGGCTACAGGGGGACAACTAGCTTCAAGAGGCCTTTTTTTGGAAGGATCCATCCAACAAGAGGTATCTGGACCTGGCCTGGACCCTGCTGTTGGCCTGTGCCTGATACCCTGCTAGTCTATGAAGGCCTCCATTGAAGTCTTAGCGGGGATTTTCAAGTGTACTCCTATGGCAGATTAGGACTTAAAAAACAGTTGAAAGATAACATTTTTGATTGGTACGAACCTGGTTGGTGTATCAATTCGAGCTCCATCAAGGTCAGCTTGAAATTGTTCCTAGGTTTCGGTCTACTGCGACTACAGACTATCACTGACTCTTAGCACTTTGTGGTGCTATTCGTATTTAAAAATGTAAAACAATTCATATCTCTGGTTTCTCTCATTGTATTTATTTATTTCGGGATGGGAATTTTATTGCTTAGCATTTTGACTTTATTACTCAATTACTACTGCATAAATACTTTACACATTTCCCTAAATTAAGCTCTCTTCTGTACCATAGCTACCAGGGGATTGAACCCAGGTTAATTTAGTGACTTGGAGGGTTCACCCAGACATGGGTTGGGATTATACCTTTCCTACATCAGGGAAAAACAAAAGTCCAGGGCTCATCTAAAGGTTTCCTCACCTTTCACAGCAGAATCTGCAGGCACCCTATTAACTGTTTCATCTATCAAATATCAGAAGAAAGCAAGACTAATCAGTAGCTCTTAGCTAAGCAATGGGATGTTTTCGCAAGCAACTCGATATGCGTCTAGGAACAGAACTTTATGCATGTTAAGAGACTCCCTATTGAATACCTCAATGACTACCAACTACTTGACACCATAGCATGGATACTGCCCTCATTGCTGCCATGGATGACATTTGCATGACTCTGGACAGAGGCGACACAGTGACCCTTATCCTCCTGGACCTCTCCTCAGCATTCAATACAGCCGCCCACACCATCCTCATACAAAACTTACATGACTTTGCAATCCAAGGAGCGGCACTTTGATGAATCTGCTCCTGTCTGGCTGGAAGGACTAGTCAGTCTGCCTGGCACCGTATACCTTGGATGCCCACTCCTGCATCTCTGCAGTACTACAAGGATTCTTCCTGAGCCCGACCCTATTCAATGCATGCTTGATTTCTCTAGCCAGCATCATCTGCTTTCGCAATACCAACATCCTCGCCTACTCCAATGACATGCAACTCATTCTCTCCATCACAGACAAAAGGCCCAGTACACGGATTAAGTTCAACGCCCGCATGACTGAAATTACCCACTGGACGAAGACCAACTGTCTAAAGCTGAACATCTACAATTGTGAACTTCGGGAAAAGCGCATCACCGTGAGACTCCACCTTGTGGCTAACAGAGCTAGAACCGACATACGCGAGAGCCTTAGTCTCATCGTCAAAAGCAAACTCTACATGACCGCCCTAGTCAATGTCGTCACAACCTCATGCTTCTATACCCTGAAGGTGCTGAGGAAGGTTTTCCTCCTAATCAGCACCCGGGAGCAAGCTGGACTATGGAAACACCCTGTATTCCAGGATCAACAAAAAATCTCACCTGAAGACAGCAGACCATTCAGAACTAGATGGCCAGAATCACTGTCACCCTCCCACCATGCACTTGCTTCACATCACACTTGAAGGAGCTACCGTGCCTCTACATTCACAAACGAGCACAATTTTAATCTCTCACGCACACTCTCAATTCACTGCATACCACTGGCCCATCATACCTGAACAATCACATCTGCCTTCACAAATCATCCAGACACCTCCTCTCGTCCAGAGTCTTATTTGCACAAATTCCATGCATATTGAAAACCAGATCTGATGATTGAGTCTACATCACTCTTAATACATGGAACAACCTGCTTCTACGTATAAGAGTCATCTCCTCACTTCTTGAATTCCACAAGAAACCAAAGACCTGTCTTTTCAAGTAATCCCACCAGGCCCTTTGTGTCCCTAGACTCACTCCTGCAAAGTGCCAGGATACCCTCTGGGGTCATAGTGTGCTCTACAAATCTGCATAACAAAACAAGTAGGCCAGGAGGCCTGTACTCCAGTGACTCAGATAAAAAGGTTTAATTACATTTTTGATTCTGAAAATATGGTACACTTTAACCACAGCTCTATATGCTAAATATGCTATACTGATGGCAGGGACAGTAGTCAACTGTCAGTAAATGAGGGCACGTTTGGTGCGCCGTTTCCAGGTCACAGGACAAATCATGTCCTCCTTATGTCAGGGACAGGCCTAGGCCTCAGTATACACACTAAATTAGTTTGATGCAAGGGCAAAAAACCAAATTCAGTGCAAAGTAACACACGTAAACACCATGCCGGTGGTGTTCCCATGTGAACAACTGCGAAATGAAAGCTGGCTTAGTGGCTTGACAGTGCTTACAGATCTTTACCCCTCCTTTTACATATGTATATTGTGAAGATTTGGTTGTGTTATATGGTACTGATGTGTGGCCTTAGCATGCAGTACACTTGCAAAATCTGTCTTGGGTCCAGTCAGGCTCATTCATGAAACCGTAAGCTCTACCCTGGGGTACCTATGGCTGTCAGCAGCAAGGTTTAGACAACGGAACTTAGGTAAATCATCTAACAGTAGCAAATAACAGAATAAAAAAGCCACACCACACTAAAGAAATCCAACACCAATTTATAAAACTATATTATATTTTTATGATATTTTTGAGTCTAAGATGAGCAAAATCCACTAGAGGGTTCCAGAGATACAGATTTTTAAAGAAAACTTAAATCTCAGTTTAACCACAAACAAGCATTGGTAATCATAAAGTTTTTAAACTTTGGAAAAGTTTGTGAGAGTTGAGTTAGACCACTCCTACCTGGTTGGGCAACCACATCCTACAGGGAGAGTGTATGGGGGGCCAATAAGGAATATTTGGACAGTTACCTGCCCATCAAAGTGTTTTTTCAGTCCAGTTCCAAACTTTACAGCACAACCTGGTCCTGAACCTGCGGATGCAGGAGATGGAAGATGTTCATGGATGGTATGGGTGCTCTGCAGTTGATGGGAGTGCCTTTTTTTTTATTCCCCAGTCCATGGGCCAGGTGGTGTGACTTTGGTCACAGAGGTCAGGGTCCCACAAAGTCCTCTTTAAGACTGTTGAAGGCCAGCTGGTCTGTTGGTCTCCTTACACAGCGCACCCAGCGATAGCTTTTGGTGGAAGATGGTGTCCCTCTTGGGGGAACAATCTGGACTCACATGACAATCCCAGCTACATCTCACTTGGGTGCAACTTTTGGCCACAGAGGATTGGTCTTGTGGTGCTGCAAGCGGCAGTCAGCGGGGATTCTTCTGAAGTGGCTGCTGACTTGCCGAGTTGGGCTACTTCAGTTTTGGTGTCCCTTGTGCTGGTTCCAGGGGTTCAGCCAACTGAACCATGGAGTCACTTCCTCAGTTTGGGGCATGACTATTTCCAAGCTGGGAGCCACAGGTGCAGCAGGTGCAGTCCAGAAGACAGTGCAGGCTCTCTCTACCTCCCAGGCCCACCAAGCAGTACTTCTTCAGTCATTGTCCCATTACTGATGTGGTAGGAGGTTCAGTGTGCCAGAGGTGCCATATGTATTCCCGGAAAGTACCCTCTGGGATAATATGGTCACCAACCAATGGGCTACCAGGTCCCCTCTCTCTTGGTGATGACTTTCAGGCTATGTTTGGTATCTTGCAATCACAGAGTGCACTATTCTTCCCACTCTCAAGATGTCTGGACCCTTCTTTCTAGGATGTTAGGAGGTTAGTAGCCCACCCTGGAGGTTTCGCTTCCTGTGGACTACATTTCCACAAGAATACAGGTTTGGGCATCGGCCTTCCCTGCTTGTTCCCGCCACCAGCCTGTCTACCTGAACAAAGGGCAGCCTTTCATGGGTGTGAGCCCAGATTTTCCCAATTTGGTTGCTGAAGCCATTCTAGCAGGTGCAGTCACTGATGAATATGAATCAGTGGTTGGCGGGCGGCTGCCAGAGGGTTGGTGATTTATACCTCAAGTGCACCTTTTTACTATGCCAGAGTTGGCCACTCTGTTGGATCTGGGAGCTAGCAGGGGTCTCATTTCCAGACTGTATGTGGCATTGAAGGCTGATAGGCACATAGATGTGGTGCCAGCCTTTGATGGTTGGTCAACAGACCTCGAAGACCCCCTCCAGGATGCCACATGGAGCCTGCACGTGCCCATGTGAAAGACACTGCTAGTAATGTCCTCTTTAAACTCACACAGTCTTATTACCTTACCTGCACCGGGCTTACCTCATGCCTCAGCATTTACATTGGATTACCCCCAGATCGTGCAGATGACTGCCCTGGATGTATGGTGTCTCTGGCACAATTTCTCCATATGACATGGAGCTGTCAACAATTGGAGGCCTACTAGGGTGCAGTGGTGCAGATGCTCAGGGAGGTCACTGGACCAAGTTGGAGAGAACGGTGCGTCACTGCCTGCTTGTTCTGCTGCCACTCTCTAAAAAGGGGAGAAAAATATGGTGTATATTTGTGCTGCTGGGACTAATATTGACTCAGAGATGCATAATATATATTGGATAAATTCCAAGTCCCCTCCTCGACATAAATGGCTCTCAGACCTGCGCGAGTGGTCTGTGACAGAGGAATGTTGACTGAGATGAGTGCAGATGGATGTAAATGGGTAACGAGATCTGAAGTTATGTGGAGGGATGTTGGGGCAACTGGAGGAAGTAGATGAGTCAAACGAAGGGCTCCAGTGATCGGCTCCTAAGGTGGAAATGTACCCCTCTTTGATGTGTGTGGGTGCGGAAGCTGAGTGCAGGAGTTTACTTGTGCTGTTTCTCCTCTCTTCCCCCTTGTGGGGTCGTGACTGGTGGAATAGTTGTGAATTGGGCCTAGGAGTCTGGGCCGGACCTAATGTATATTGTGACCTGAAAAGGGTGAATGATGTAGGTAATATATGGGTAAATCGCTGTGCCTTGAGGGCTGATCAGGACATCTCATAGTCAATGTGAATCTAAATATGTGTCTATTTCGGATAATGCTGTACTGTTGATTTGTATTCTATGTTTTTGTATTCAGCATGGAAAATGCTAATAAAAACAAGTAAAAAAAAAAAAGTACTGCAAGTGCCGTTCACCCAGCAAAGTCAGCTTCGCCTTTGAAGCTCACCTTTTGGTCTAACAATTGAGTGGCTTCGTGCTATGGGGGCGTAACGCCTCACCCTGTAGCAGGCTGCTATTGTTCCTAAGCCTGGGAGTCGTTCACATTACTCCCCAGGATGGCAGAAACCTGTCTGGTGATCTTGTGAGGCCACTGGACAAGCTGGGTCACAAAGTGGCAACTTAATATAAGTTTAATAGTCACATTAAATTCGACTTGGGCATCAAGTCGGGGTTAATGCCACGATTAATTTGACACCTCACAGTACCCATCTCAGTAGTCCTATGCAAACGTTAGCTAGTCTTAGGGGTCAACCGGTGACCCTGTGTGAGCCAATGGGGTTACTAATTCTTCCACAGAAAAATAACAGTTTGGAAGTACTGCTGTCAGGCCATGTATATAAAATACATGACCTAATTATTAATATATAGCTCCCTGCCTTGAGGCTTACTATTCCTTCCTTAGGGAAGACATACACATATTTTTAAGAGAAGTGAGGCTTTGTTATTAGTTTAAATGGCATAGTCGAACTAGCAGTGTTACCAATGCCCCTCCAGTCTGCTGTGGCAGGCTGGGAGCCATTTTGTACTTTGTCACACAATCAGTACTGCTGTTTTGGTGAGGACAATCTACCTTACATGCCCTGGATAACATATACTACTAGGGTCTTATTGGTAAGTCAGTCTCCGCCAATTCAACATACGCTTTGTAAGGGGTTCTAACACAGGAACTGAGAGCTGGTTAGCAGGCCTCTGTACACTCTGAGTCATAAAACCAGCAGATAGTCATCCAAATAAGGGCAAAAAGTAGGTGGATACCTGCAAAAAAGACTGCTTCCTTACATATATAAAGTCGCAGCCATGCATGCCATCCCTCATTAATTTTGATGAGATGGTTGTGTGCACCCCAATGAGCACAGCCCTTTTTGTGCGCGTCGACGAGACACTCATTATTATTTTTACCTTGTGATTATTGTACAGTTTTAATGAAATTGTGTTTTTGGTGTATACTTTACTTCATTGTCATTTTTCCCATTGTTTGATTGAATATGCATGTAATCCATGCTTTTTAACGTTTTATGTTGTCATTTTGCTCCCCCCTTTTTTAAATACTGTTAAATAAAAGCTGTCGTCCTCTCTTACGGAAGTGGTGCCGTGTCTTATCACTATTATGTGGACAAGTCCCCATTAATCGCCTGGGTTCTTACTCTCACACTGTTTTTCCCTGACCTAGGGGTTATATTCATCCTCCTCGCAGGGAACCCTTGTTTCTTACAAGTGTAGTGCCTCGTAGTGACCAGGTAAGTTAATAAATCTCATTGCTTTATTTTGGTCATGTGCTATTATATGGAAATTTTCTTTATGCTAGATTGCGTGAATGCTTTTTAGGTTTCGCCTGTCGAAAGCTGCGCAAGCAGCGTTTCGCGCAGGCGAAATCTAATGACTTACACTGTGTGGCTTTGTTCCGCCCTCTCTTTCCATTGGCTAGCTCCATAAATGGAGGCCAGCCATTGGAAGAGAGATCTGCTTGTCATTCTGCGAGCAGATTCGTGGGTGTTCCGGCGATTTTTAGGCTTTTCGCTACGTCATGCGGCTTTGGGCGTGTTTATTTCTTTTTTTGGGAGGAGGTTTTTTTTTTGGTCATTCCGCCGAAGTTGTCCTTGGTGAGTGCTTGTTTTATCGCGTGATCCACTTCAGTCCTCCCGGCTGCTTTGATGAAAGCGCCCGCTCTCCCACAAGCTTCGTCGCTCGCTCCGGGGTGCCGCCTAGTGATTAATGATCCACAACAGCTTCTCGTGACCAGACATGCACGGGGGCCAAACCCGCCCTACCGACGCCGTGCACGTGTTAGTTCCTCCGGCGCAGGGTGCTACTCAGTATTTCTCCTGGCCACCGCTATTCAGGCATGCCGTCATAACGATTTTAAAATGCATAGATCTGGATTGTCTGCATCAGTCGAACTAATCTGGCATTCTCTTCCTTAACCCTAATTCCCCGCAAACCCACGGTGATGATTATTGATTCGTTGGTTGTTAGTCTGAGCCCTGCTGTGACGTCTGCGGTTTTCGCATGCCGTCTTGTATAGAACACAATTACCACCGCATTTTCTGCGATTTTACTTCCCCCATCCCAATAAATGCCTGCATGCTTATTCGTGGGGTTTCTTGATTGCAAGCCTGTACTGAGTGGGTTAAGTGCTTTCGTTAAAGCTTGGCTCTTGCTACGTTAACTGCGCTGCTTACAATAGTTAACCTTTAGCGAAAATAAACAGCCTGGGAGCCAGTCTCCGTATGCTGACTGGTCCCCCACCCACTTCACAGTCCTGGGTTGTGCTAGATTAGCCTGCGCTGCCCCCTAGTGGATGGAAGGAACTTTGGTCTTCCTCAGTGTGAAATATTAAACACTTCTGGCTTCCAGGTTACCGTTAGTTTGCTTTAAAGACTAGCGTTTAAAAAGCTTTTTTTGTGTGTGCTGCACGCGTGAAATCTTGTAGACAGACATAGTAATCGTTGCACCTACCAGGACTTCTCTGGTATAAGGGACCGCTGCTCACCAGCTCACTTGGTTGGCACAACTGTGATTTACGGCATTGTCAATACGACATGTTCTATTCTAGTGCGGTTACCTTTAGTGCTGTACACGTACTGGAAGCCCATTTTGGAAACAGGAGCGTCGTGTTCACAATCTGAAACAGGTTAGTAAATGGCCATGTACGGGGTTGGACTGGACCAGTGCCCGATGGGCTGGGCTGGCTGATCAGTGCGTGTGGTTTTTTTTTACTGTTGATTTCCCTGGTATTATCACTATTTTAACTATCTGCTTCGCTAATGGGGGCCACTGTTATTTATGTGCCAGGTCCTATTTTTTGTCCCAGACCGACCCTTGCCATGTATCATGTCATTAAGGGAGGCAGTTGGCTTGGTCTTTTGTGTCAACACATGCAGTTTCTGCCAGGTATCTTTTCTCAAATTAGAGCCGTCTTCTGTGAAGATGAACAATGACACAGGTGTAATGTATATTCTACATGGGTTCGTCCCTAGCCTTGTTGTTAGCACAAGTGATGCATAAATAACGTACCTCAATTCCAGGGCACAAGTCCTATAAAAAGAAGTGGGAGGGGGGGCCTGTTAGGCAGTATGCAAGTGACATCATGATGCGTGTCAACACAGCACATGACTTCACGACGCGTGACATCACAGGAAAGGACCTCACTGGAAGACTCTGCATTAGGATGAGTAGCGCTATAAAAGAAATAAAATAGTGCTATTTATATTATTTGTGTAAATACTGGGACAGACCAACCGATCTGACATTCTTACAGTACGTGCACTTCTATACAAGGACTGAAAAAATTAAAAAGCATGCATCTCTTAAGTATCTGTGAAGAGATAACAAGCTGTGCGCTTTAATTTGCTCTCTGTTGCATTTGCATTTAATTGAGAGGTACCAGGACCCCTCCAACCTGATACTGGATCAGATGGCCCCTTAACTTCTGCCTTTATCTGTGGCTCAGCTGAAGGTGAAAACAAGAGTCCTGCTGCCTGCACGTTGCTGCTGAGAATGAAAAGCAGACAACGTGCAGGAGCTGCTGAACATGTCCCAGTGTGTGAACATGACTGGGACAAGTTCAACATATTTCTGTGGGGCCAACGTCTTAGCAAGGTGGACTGCGTCCACCCTGTGATACTAGTGGGTGGATGCAGTGCACCCGCATGTACCCCCGACTCGTGCCCTGCTCAAATCTACACCCACAATCCACTTTTGAACTGGTTTGGGATACAATGCTTTAAGTCAGTGATCCCCAACCTATTACTCATGAGCAACATGTTCCTCTCGACACCCTAAAATGTTGTACGCCAGCGATCTAAATCCGTTTTAGTTTGCCAGTATTACACAAGGTTTTTTGTTAGAGAGCACATGGCACCTTCCAGCTTCCGTCCTTCCAGTGGATTCTCTCAGAGCTGTTCCCGAGGGGCATCTTAAGGCAGATGCACCACTGTTCCAGGACGCTGGGGCAGTGGAGACTGGCGGCAAAGCCAGTGGTGGCACATTGTGACCGCTGGAAGGGGACCGGAATCTTCGTACCACAGTCTCCATTCCATGTTTGTGTGTAAAGAAGAATGTCTGTATGGGGTGAGAACCAAGAGAGCCCCACTAACACAGACTGAGTGTAAGCTCCAAGGTGTACTACTAAGTCTTCTGGGGTTTTCTTTGTTCCTGACCAATGGTTAACATTTGGATGTCTCCAGTAGACCATGTAGTGAGCCATCTACTAGGTCGGGAAGCGTCATGCATTCTGGGAGAATTTTGCAGTGTGTGCCTGCCACCATCTTCATGGAAAACAGCAGAATGTAAAAGCTAACACATTATGGTATTTAAAACTAAAGACTGCAGAATGTGTTGACTTGAGAATTATCAACATCAACACTGGATGTTAAATAAAATTGCAAAGTCTTTTAGCTCGAGATCCTGAAAACTTACAACACATGGAGATGAAGGGTCTAATTATGACTTTGGCGGTCCAACACCACCGTAGCCACAGTGGCGGTGGGGGCACCAGTGCATGGGCGGTCAGACCGCCCTATTACAAGTTGGGCAGTCGGACTGCCATGGGACTGCAGCAACACCCCCAGGGATCACAGATCCCTGGGGGTGTTGCGGTGGTCTTGAGGCCGTAATATGCTTGGCGGTGCCACTGCCACTGCGGCACAACCAAGCAGATTATGAGTTTCCTCTCTGCCACGGTTTTCATGGTGGTGAACTTGCTATGAAAACTGTAGTGGAGAGGAAACAAAGGGGACGTAACAGGGCCCCCTGTTACCTGAGGGCCATAGGGTGCATGCACTGCATCAACTGCACCGTTCCATGCCGTTCAGGAACTTCCTTTGACGCTCCCATTGAGGTGTCTTTTTCATAGGCACCGCCATGGGACCACCAAAGGACCACCAAAGAACCACTTGCCAGAGACTAAAAATTTAACAATCTAATCACCAATGTACGGATTTAGTGTTCTTGGAGCGGGGCAGCAGCATGGTGGCCCCGCTCCAAGACTGCCAAAGTTGTAATTATGCCCCACCGGTTCCCTAGCTTCGATGTTGACTGCTCTATCCGTTAGGTGACAACCTCAGAAAATCCTAAAAATTGCAAGCCAAGTTTTAACAGGCCTCAGATGGTGTGTGTGTGTGTGTGGCTCTGGATGTGTGTGTGTGTGTGTGTGTGTGTGGCTCTGGGTGTGTGTGTGTCTGTGTGGCTCTGGGTGTGTGTGTGTGTGTGTGGCTCTGGGTGTGTGTGTGGCTCTGGGTGTGTGTGTGGCTCTGGGTGTGTGTGTGGCTCTGGGTGTGTGTGTGTGGCTGGCTCTGGGTGTGTGTGTGTGGCTGGCTCTGGATGTGTTTGTGTGGCTCTGGGTGTGTGTGTGGTAGTAATTGCTGTCTGCTGAGCTCGTCCGTAGGGTACAATAGGTCTCACATTTGCGAGAGATTAAGCTAATGGCAATATAAATGACAATGCCATTTATTTATCTGTTTTCAAAACCAACACATAAATACAAATTTTGTCATTTACAATGCCAATAGCTCAAACTTTTCCAAAGGCAAAACCATTGCATTGTAAATGCTTGTTGGAGTTGCAGCCACCTTCCTCCTACATCTCATAGAATTGATGCATGTTATAAAATGTTGATTGCTTGTAAGGTCCCAACAAAGGTCAGAAGTTGGTTTAAAGCATTGGAAAGGGGAGGTAACGTAGGAAAAAGGTCAAAAGAACTGAACGAGAATCCTTGTAAATACAACTGTCCTTCTTACAACTTTTGTACCACACTGGCTCGCAAGAATATTGCATAATGTTTGGCCAACCTCAGGAACCTGGTTGGCAAAATGGGAAACGAAGGGGGAGAACAAATGAGGCCTGGGCAGGGCCAAAAAAAGAGGAAGTCATAGAATTGAGGAACGTATGGTGGAGAAGGCTGAGAAATTAGAAATGTGAGTTGGGGCTGTGATTATGTAATGATCATTGCTTGGCACAGAGATGTCTTCGTCAAGCCTGGTGGTGAATGAGGATGTTAAACAGAGGTTCACGGAAAATGTTGTGTGCATATATGCATGTGTGTCTGTCTTTCTGTTGTAATATTTGGACCTGTCAGGAGGATAAAAATCATAGCAGCCTCTTGGATGGATGTGCCTTGTATATCAACAGTGAATGGCATCAAAAGATGCAGATGTAAAGCAAAGTGCTATCATTATTCTATTTACTCCACAGATATATGGTCTTTTATTAACGCAGGAGTCTTGAAGTTGTTAACGCGGGATTTCTGGTCTATTGTTATAGATCTAGATCCCAACTCAGGTCGACTAAACCGTTGGTACCTGTCATAGAGTAAAAGGCAATCCACTACTAGGTCAATCAGTTAAGGACTTACACCACTCTAAAGAACCACTTACTACGAATAAGTTTTAAAAGTTTATTATAAAGCCAAAGTTAACTGGAGATACAAACATCTCAAAATAAGGTTCAAAAGATATACGGGTATCAATACAAACATAATTTTTCTAAAAGCTCTTAGTCGGCAGAAGAATATTACCAAAACCAATTCAAAAATCATAAGAGTTGCAAGAATAGACACAAGTTGTAACTTGTGAGTCATTTACAGAAAGGAAGAATTCAGATTAGACTGTCCCTACACTAGACTAAGTGACATCCCTACTTAGCAGTGTAGTGTAGTTCCTATCTTCCCAATAGGCTCTGCGCATTGGAATAATACCTACAGCAGTAAAGGCCTAGGCCAGACGTTAACTAGGTCTACTACTGTCGATACTAGACTTAAGTTTTGGGTTTGCCAGCGTAGCTCAGAGTTCGCTAGAAACTTTCTCGAATGTTCAGGAAAGAATTAACTCCCCTGATTAGACAAGAAGGGATTTAGTTTCTGACAACCATAGAACATGACAACTTTGCTCTCCCCTAATCAAGAGTGTATCTCCAGAGTCGTGTGAGCACAAGGCAATTATTTTACTCAGTCAGTACGTGCATTCTTAGTCTCATCAGATTGTAGAGAAAAGGAGGAGACGGGCGTGTTCAATAAAAAGGTGTTATTTATTGATCAGTCTCTTTTCTCGTACAAGAGAAATGGATCGATATTATTGCAATACTTATAGTTAAGTAAAGTGCATACATTAAAAGCAATAGTATAAAATAATACTGTAAAAACATTGATATGGTTTCTGAGCCATATGATGTTTAAAATGATTAAAATATATTTACATACACATATACATTTGACTAAACGTACTCAACTGGTGTTTCTAAATACGCCTACCCCGTGTACCTGACCTAAGTCTAATGCGTGGGCGGGAATAGAAAGTTACAGTTTAAGTTAAGTTTGTTTTTGCCAAGTGAATAACTAAAGAATTCTCTGTGAGGGGTTATTCAGTTCTGTACCTGGAAGTTAGGATGAATGAGGAATGGTATCTCTTTCTCTGCTCTCGATATTCCAGGCTGCCTGCGAGGGCTGCCCGAAAGCGCCGGTGCTGGGTCTCTCGGCAGGAGATAGCAGCGCGTCTCTCAGCGCGTCAGGAAGGCGGGGCTGCTGCCAGCGGGGTCTGCTCTGCTTCTGGGCTTCGGCAAGTATGGCTGCTCCGTCTCGTCACCACGCGTGTGTTTGCATAGGGCAAGATCGGCAATATTTATACCTTAAAGGTGCCGGGATTGACGTAAGGATGGACATAGATGCGTCAATAAAGATGTCATACGACTTGCTCGTTAGCACATTCTTTTACTGAAGTTCTCTGTGAAATCAAAACAATGGCCGCACGGATTTTCCAGGTTGTCATAGGTTTGATTTGTTATGAGAACGTCGTATGCCTTATCAGGGGCTGGAGGAATGTCGCTTGTCTAATTAGATCTCAAGCGTTATGACCTAATCAGATAACACGTTCCTGTGCCGTAGTGTGACTGCGTCAGATAACGGTATCTGCATCATGGGGGCTTTTCTTGCCTCATGGGCTGAATGTTAGTTAACTTGATAGTTAGTTTAACCAGAATAGGGTCAGGAATAGGGGGATCGATTCAGAACCTATAGGAATACATGACACCCACTCCACGCTAACTATGGTCATATTTACTAATCTATGCATAGTATAACATAGTACAACATACTATAGAGTATAGTGTATACCTCACCACCCCAAAATACATTAATGCATTTTGAAATTTTTCAAATATACTTAAAAATTGCAGTCATATATATTGTATGCACTTAAGCTATGAATTAAACGCTAAAGTAAACACGCATTTGTAGACATTATTGCTTAATTGGTATATGAGAAATACACATGAAATGGCTCTTAATATGGCTATACAGAAAGAAAGTTCGAGACCATTTCATCACATAATAAAATATTTGTGAACATACCAGCGGGCAACTAAAGTTTATAAAGTATCTAAAAATAGAAATCTTAGTTCTCTAGGAATAGTTTCTTACTTTAAGCAGAAGATAAGTGTCCCGAAAATTTTGTAAAAAATAATTTGGGGCTGCTAAAAAATTGTTGTCCGTGAACTGGTGGGAAAAATTGTTCATGTGACTTTATTTTTAAAGTTGAAGGCCGAATTCAGGGAACGCCGTGTGCGAGCTTGCTCAAAAGTCTCTATTTCTGTTCTGGAGAGAACATCATATCATTAAGGCTTTCGAAAAAAACTGTCAACAGCTTCATGGGAAAGTTCCACTAAGTCGGAAATAGGTGTAACCATGCATTCGTGCGCATGATTGTCTCCATTGACATTCTGATTCGCATTGCTGACAGAAGGTCGTACCTGATCAATGCTGCTTTCATCTTGAACTTCACTACTCTTCAATCGTAGTGGTGAAGATTCCACGAATGCCGTCATCAGGATTGGCAGCCTTTGAGGGCAGCACAAAGCGTGAACCTTGGTAGGAACCAACAATGTATCTGCATCCACTGGCGCATCCGATTGTAGCGTCAGACAGGTGTCTAACACGCATTCTTCTCCGCATAGCAGACACCTCAATACAGGTAAAACACACCTTTGCCACATTGGTCGAAATGATAGAAACCAAGTCATGTTCAGGTCTCTAAGCCGGGAGAGTCCCAGGATTTTTGATATCCGGTCCCGGTATCCAATGGCTAGGATTGTTTCTTCCATTGTCGCGAGAGTTTGATCTGTGACATGGGTTGCCATAACGAAAAATAAGGACTAAGAATAGGATTCCTGCAATTAGTCCCAGGATCAGGGGAAGTCCGCCAAAAATCGAATGGACGAAATCTGGAAAAATACCCAGTATGGCTTTGAATGGTGTTAATGCCATCGAAAATACTGTCTTAAATACCTTTGAGACCCCAGTGGTATCAGAAATATTTAAGATTTCGCTCAGGATTTCCGCGAAATGTACGGGGGAATTAGTCGATAATAATGTATGTATCTCTGCAGTCGTCCTTGCGACTTGTAGATCATACGTTTCTTTTGATGACGTGAGCCTTGTAGGCGTCTGAAGAAGCACTGTTTTCATTCTGCTTAAAGTATCTATTCGAATAGAAGTAATTTTCAAACTGGGCCATGCCCTTGCCTCCCTGTCTGGGAAGGAGCTGGGGAACAAAGAACGTCCACAGCACTTGACCTTCGCAGTCGTAGTGACTAGATAAGGAGTCCCGGGCATAAGACTACAACATTTGCGGTCTACAATAAGAATGTAGCTCCCATTATAGAGTCTTTGAAAGAATGGTTCTATTTCAGTTGCAGGTGCGCCTTGCTGGTGACATGAAAGGTTGTATGAATTCCCTTCACAGGCTCCATGCAAACTAATTCCGTTACACAGAAGCGTGCCGCTTAGTGACATGGCACAATTGTTGCCACTAAGAAACACTTTCTGTCCTTTATTACTGACACATGCATGTGAATAGGGCAGGTTCCAAGTTGTTTTAAGGTACTCCTTCCCCAATTTCTCGTACATGCCAGCCTGTATATATTTTTGGCAGTATTGAAACCTGAAGGTTGAGATTGGAATATTTATGATTCCGTGGATTATCCATTCACTGACAGGTCGTTCTGACATTGTCATTGGTAATCTTTCTAGTTTTTCAATGCTCAAGATTGTATAATCAGCACCCTTTTGCGCCATACCGATTTGTCTATCAGTAAGGTTAAAGATTTGGAATAGTGACGTTGTGTTGATTAAACGCCAAGGCACATAGCCTGAACGCAGATTTAGTAACGTCCAGCCAAGCTGTACAATAGAACGCAATTGAGACTGACCGTGATGTAATAACAGTAAGTCTTGCGATAATATATCGATTGCTGACGACACAATGCTGTCCAATGAAAAAATTCTGGAGGACAGAGTCATTAACCCATTGTCCACTACAGAAAGTGATTTTTCCAAATTAATACGGTCAATTTCCCGTATTCTTTCTGCTGTTTCAATTTGATTAACCTTCCAGGCCTCATTGTATGCTGCATATACAGAGGCTGCTATGAAACGCTTTTGACGCTGTTTGCGTGGTCCCATTATGAAATCACGCAAGTCAGCACCATCAGTAAGTAAAGTAAGGTGTTGCTTAATTTCAGGCAGTGTGGAAGTTTGTAGCCACTGAAGGCATAATTTGCCCACACTGTAGGTTGTTATTATCCCTGGGTGATGTCTTTGGGGATATCTAGGGTCTGGCCTGGTCATTTTGAACCCCTGTGTTTTATTCAGGAATCTGTCTTGACAGTTATTTGTATCTGTGGGCCAGATTAACCATTGTTTCCAATCAGGATGTGTTCTGTTTTGGTTTAATATATGGTTTACGTCTATCTCTTCATCCGTATCAGAGCTATTGCTAAACATTGTTGGCTTTGGAATAGACGGTTTATTTAAATCTTTGATTTTGGCTAGGCCAAGACAGGTGGTTTGTTGAACAGTGTCATTTAAAAATATCATTTGTTCTGGGATCATGCAAGCTCTAAACAAAGCTTCTAAACCCTGTACTTGCCATTCTTTTGTACCCCAAACACTTTTCAAATCAACATTTTTGTCCCAATAATCAAATCCAAAAGTATTCATTTCTTCGAAGAATGAATCTGAATATATCAACTTTGTGTTGGTTATCATGGTTTTCATCCCTGTCTTGTTTGATAATTTAAAATAGAATGTTTCAGCATTACTTGTGTTAAAACCTGAAAAAAATGAATATTTGTCGTAAACGGTTCTTGAGCTCCCTTTTGGAGGTGTTGCACAATGTTCCCATTGATTATAGTTTAAAACATTTCTAGGTTGTGCAGATTTATGTAAAAAATGGTTACCATAGTGGTTATAGCAATACATACTATCATAATTTGTAGAACCTTGCAAATAATCATGTTTTGTAAATTTAGCAGACATTACTAAGTCAGACATCATGTTATTAATGCTTTCGAAGTCCCAATCATCAGCAAATGAGTTTGGTTTTGCAAAGTCACTCAAGGAGATCTTGATTTGGTGTGGATATTTCAGGATCTCGACCGGACCATAAATATCATAGTCAGTGTTGTCCCAGGCTACCCCACCAGGTATAGGATTGGCTGTGAAGTTGGCTGAAGAAAGTTCTCTTTTCTCGACGTGTGAAGATGTGTGTGGTTTGAGGACCAAGTTGATGTTCTGACTTGCTGTGTCCATTTTAGCATATTTTCCCTCAATGAAGCGTCCCAAAGTTAATACCATGATGAGAAAAAGTATGAGGATAAATGCACCAAAACCCACCCAAAATTCAATCCATGGAGAAATCAGATATGTTTCTTTCAGTTGGTTCAAAAGTTCCTTAGCTTTGTCTTTAAAGGATTTTGATGATGGCTGTGTTTTTGATTCACTGAGGCTTTCAGAGGAATCATCGAAGTTGATGAAGTAGCCGGATGCAGTTCTGTCAATTGTTCCAATTGCTTCAGGATTTTTGTTTCTTGAATTGTCACCTGGTACTTCATTATAGATTGGTGTGTCTCTGCTAAATGTTTTTATTTGGGTTTTCAGAGGTCTTAGTTCTATTGCCTTGTTGCATAGTCCTTGTTGTTCTTCTGTAGGCGTTTCGAATGTGATGAGCCTCTTTGTTAGGACCTCTGTACTGGTAGCAAACCTTGGTGTTCTGCTACTTATTGGGAGTCCACTTGGCCTACTGTTTGTTATCGGCCACATGTTGTGGTTTTACCAGGTCGATGGATACAACTCGGTTCTCCTTTTTACCAGCAAGTGGCGGTAGTACAACTGATCTTGTCCCGTTGACAGACAATACAGGAACTGCTTTTCTGTAAGAAGGCCCAAATTCCTTCTTTACCGCGATCTTCTCCCTGACTAGATCCCCGACTTTTGGAATCCAGACAGGTCTTGCTGGGACAGGTGGTGATTCTTCAGTGGTTGTTGGCTGTTGTTTCAACTGTATGTTGCTCAGGTCTTTTCTTGTTTTGTTTAAGTCCTGCAAAATAGCCAAACGGTCTTTGACATCAAAGCTTTTTTCTTTAACCACTGAAGTCTGACTGTCGAATGTGATGAGCCTCTTTGTTAGGACCTCTGTACTGGTAGCAAACCTTGGTGTTCTGCTACTTATTGGGAGTCCACTTGGCCTACTGTTTGTTATCGGCCACATGTTGTGGTTTTACCAGGTCGATGGATACAACTCGGTTCTCCTTTTTACCAGCAAGTGGCGGTAGTACAACTGATCTTGTCCCGTTGACAGACAATACAGGAACTGCTTTTCTGTAAGAAGGCCCAAATTCCTTCTTTACCGCGATCTTCTCCCTGACTAGATCCCCGACTTTTGGAATCCAGACAGGTCTTGCTGGGACAGGTGGTGATTCTTCAGTGGTTGTTGGCTGTTGTTTCAACTGTATGTTGCTCAGGTCTTTTCTTGTTTTGTTTAAGTCCTGCAAAATAGCCAAACGGTCTTTGACATCAAAGCTTTTTTCTTTAACCACTGAAGTCTGACTGTCGAGGTCAGAGATAATCATTCTAGTTCCAAATAATAGTTCGTACGGACTGAATCCCTTCAGAGAATTTCTTGGCAAGTTATTTAGACTACGTTGGACACTTATTAGATGTTTGACCCACCCAGCTCCCGAACCTAATATCCTTTCCATTATAGATTGCTTTCTGCCTTGGTTTTTTCTTTACACCATCCCGTACCCTCAGGAAGGAAGTGAGAAGATTCCCGCTGGGCTGTGCTCATTTGGCCATGTTTCCCCCCCGGCCGGAGGGCTTGAGTGAAAACAATGGTCGAACGTAGCATGCTCTTAGCGTATATGCCATTTAGACTCGCAAATCTTTGTATAACAGTCCGGACGTCAGCCGAGTGCTGAGGATCGACATTATAAGTGGAAACTAGCCTGTATATGTTAATCGCAAGCCCTGCTTTTTATTGGTCATATTATCTGCCTTGATATGACGAGGTATTAAACTGTTTCTCTCCCCACTGCGATCTCTGTTGCAGTTTGGGCAGTTTTTTACAAACATGGTGTGATGCAGGCTCATGCCTGGCCACCAGTACCGTGATTGTAATTCTTCCAGAGAATCTTTCAGTTTGAGGTGTCCAAGACCCTCACCCATGTGTGCGTCTGCGATTAACAAGCTTCTCCTGTCCATGTTTGGAATCACTCTATCCCCCACTCCAGGGATTCGAGCAAAAGGGACGGAGTTTGCATCGATTATGTATGTATAATTGAGTGGATAGTTGATCGGTAACGCTGAGCAGTCGCCTTTTGATGACGTTTTCACTGCCAGCACTGTTTCACCGTCAATGTATTTTAATGTACGCTTTTTTCGAACTACGGGAGCCGTTTTAGTTGCTGCCGCTGTGGCTGTTTCAGCCAATGAATTCCCTGCAACGTGAACGCCATCACGCTGATGACTCAGTGAGTGTGTCACGTGAGTCCTTGGTAGTTCTTTTTGTAAAAGAGCTATTTGTTCCCAGAGCAATTTCTGCTTTATTGGTGCATCTGTGTCATCTTTGTAACCGTTCTGAATCCATGTCTGCAAATCCTTGTTATATGATTTGACGCAGTAATATGAATCTGACACTATAAGTGTCGGGAATTCGCGATCCGCATTATCTAGCGCCATTTTCAATGCTATTATTTCAGTTTGTTGTTCTGAATTAGTTTCAACTGAGTGTGTTTTTGTTAATAGAGGTCTTAGTTTACCTCCGCGCCACACTTCTTTTGTAATCTCACATGTGGGGTTGTATGCTTGTTCTCCCCAAACGGAGGGTTGAGCATGTCCGTCTGTATAGATTACACAGGCGTAATGTCGTAGAGGCAGAATGTCGATTGGCAGAGGATACGTCTTTTCATATTTTAGATTTTTTAATTCTTCTAGTTCTGGATCAAAGTAGTAGTATACTTTGTCCGTTGTGATTGAATTCACCCATTGTATCCATTCCGGATTCAATGTTGTTGTTGGTAAATTACACGGTGTTGTTAGTGCCTCAAAGGCTGATTCTGCTGTTCTGACTGTGATATGTCTACCGTCAGCTATGTCTTTTTCTCTAGCTATTGCGGTTTGAACTGCACGAATGATTTTTTCTGTATTACTGAATTTCTGTTCAGCTTCTGTGTACAAGTGTGATTTGAATGCAATTGGTACCTTTTCTCCCTCATTAGAGGTCAGGTATGTGAATCCGCATCTCCCTGGGATGACTCGAATCACAAGATTGCGTGTGTTATCACGTGTTTCTAATTTTGTTTTAATTAGCATGTCTGTTTGTAAGGATCTCAAAATTTCTGTGTGTGTTTGAGTCCAATTGGATCTTTTAAAGTCTGGTTTAATTAGATCATAAAGGGGTTTGACCCTTTCTGCGTAATTTGCAATGTATGTTCTTCCGAAATTTAGGAAGCCTAGAATTGACTGTAGGTTTTTTAGTGTTTTAGGAGCTTGGATTACGGCACATTTCTCTAGGAAATTGTCTGCCAGGCTTTTACCTTCACTTGATAACTCATATCCTAAGAATATGACTTTCAGATGGGCAATTCTGGATTTTTTAAAGTTGAATTTGTAACCCTCTGCTGCGAACCCAAGTATTATGGTGTTCACTCTTTTCAAGTGAGTATCCAAGTCATCGTCTGTTAAGTAAATGTCATCGACATAAGATAATGCTTCATCATCATATAGCTGTAGTAATTCTGTTACTCTCGCTGAGAATACCCCCGGGCTGTTCTTGTACCCCTGGGCTAACCGACAGAATTGTTTTTGAGTGCCATTTACTGAGAATGCAGTTAAATATCTGCTCTCTGGTGCTATGTTTTGACAAAAGAATCCATTGGAGATGTCCAAGGTTGTTTTGTATTTTTTGCGCACTATGTTACTCATTAGTGCAGCACTGTGTGAGTTTTGCACTGCAAAGGTTTTGCAACATGTGTTAAGGTGTCGGTAATCCAAAACTAGACGATACGAATTGTCTGGTTTGGAGACCGGAAACAAAGGGTTGTTCATTTGTGAGGTGCAAGTTTCAATCACCCCCTGGTATTCTAGCTGATCTAGTATTTCATTTACCTGTTTTTTAGCTTCTTGCTTAATTGGGTACTGCCTTTGTGCAGTAGGTTGTGATTTTAACTGGATTTTGTGAGGAGGAGAATCCTCATCCCATCCTACATGATTTTTATATAAAGCAGGTGCTAAGGCCACTGCCCACTTTCTAGCAAGTGTGTATTTTTTATGAATTGGTATTTGATTCGAGAAGGCAGGCATAATTACTTCTTCGCCATGAGGGCACTCCCTGACAAACTCTGGTGGCCAGTCTTTTTCAGCTAGAAGGATATCATAGCCCTTGGAGAGGTTATCCCAAAATAGTCCCCTTATTTTCCTAGTCTTATCTCCCTCTATACGTAATGTTATCTCGTATATCTTGTGGGGTTTGCTAACTCTGGTGTCTGCAGTTTCCACTTGAAGATATTCATTCGTGTCCACTGTCTCCAGATGATTCATAAGGACTTTGCGAGCTATGCTCACTTCTGCTGCGCTGTCTAGCATTGTCTGAGCCCACTCTCCGTTTTTCAGTTGTGTCCTCAGTATTCTCGGCATTGTTAACTACCTTGATACTGGCTACCTTCTTTTTTGGAAATTGTAATTTCTTTTTTTGTTGAGCAGGTTCCTTGTCTTTGGACTTGGCGTGCTCTTCTCTTTGTTCTGATCGTCCTCTTCTTTCCGATTTCTGCGAGGAAGTCTGAAAAGATTGAGAGGGACGTGTATCAATGTCTTGATATCTATCAGGTTTTTTAATATTATCCCTATTTCTAAGGTTATATCTTTTTCCCAGAGGGGTCACTCTGGGGTGACCTGTGTCTCTGGTTCGGAGATTTCTCCCTTCGCCTAGGAGACCTTCCTCGGGACTGGAATTTCTTTTCTTTTGGATTGGATTGTTTGTTTCCATCCCAGTTCTTTTTTGGTGAATTATTATTAAAAAATATTTTTTCTGGACTTTCAGTCAGTTGCGGTTTTACTGGTATTCCACCTAAACTATCTCTACCTAGTTCTTCATAGGATTTTTCTATGATTCTGGCAATTTCAGCTGGTTGGTCTGCTATATCTGTCTCTTTTAACCTCTGGCGGATCGCCACGTTTGCTGCTTCACCTTTTATATTGGCTAATAATATAGCCGAGACCTGCTTGAAGTCTTTCAGTAATTTCATACCAAGAGTTAAAGCTGGTTCTGGACCGTATTCATCTTGAATTTGTTTTAGCACATCTGGTATTACCGAAATGGATGGAACACCGTGCGTTTTTGTGTAGATTGAAGCAAAGACTGTACCCCAAGTATCACAGTCCTCTATGTGTGGTGCGATTCCCATTGGGAGACATATAGTCAGAATCCTGTGTTTTTCTAGCGGGGTGGTGTCAGGAAACACCGCCTCTATTTGGGTGATTTTCTGTGCCAACCAGAATGGTATTTGTTCTCGTTTAGCCGGAACTTTACCTAGGCAGGATTGGATGTTCTGTGGTGTGATTTTATTTGTGTTCCCCTGGTGAGGGGTCAGCTGTGGAAGTTTAATCGCTGGCTGAATTGTTGAAGTCCGCATTACATACTGGACTAATTGTCTATGAATTTTTAGTAATTGTTTTATCTGTATTAACAGCTCTCCAGTAGACATCCCTTCGATGTCTGGGTGTGGTGTGTATCCGGCTAAGACCGGCCACGTTGCTCCTGGTCTACCTAAAGGACCGAGCCTTGTAATGTGATTGTTATGTATTAGGGCGCCATCAAATAAGAGCAAATGCTCTTGGAATTTGAGTGGTACTTCCACCTCCTCGAAAGGAGTGTAAATGTCGGGTGGAACCTCTATTTTGTAATAGTGGAAGTACTTTGTTACAGCATTTGCTGCTGGAAAATGTATCCATGTATAGTATACCTCTGTCTGCCGATATTCGTGTGCCTCAATTACGAATATGACTGTGCCACCTCTAGGTGTCAGTCCATTTTCTATAAGTTTTAAGGTTATAGATTTCCTTTTGGCGACCGGGATGAGTATTATATCCCCGTCCGCATCTAGTGCTGCAGTATCAGCTGCTGCTATTTCAGCTGCTAATCTAACTGTCTCTCTTTCATCATCATTGTCAGACATTTTACCGACAGGAAGCTTATTTTGTTTGTTTGCAGATCAGGTTTCTTATGGAACAAAGATTAGATGCACAATATTTTGGAACAGTGTATCCTTCAACGTTGACTAAACCAAGAACCTTACATAGGAGTTCCCTCCTGCGAGGTTTTGGAGGATATTACCTTTCACCCACTCCAGACGTCTTTGGAGTATTTGGGAAAAGGGGTCTGAGTGAGAAAGCACTACTGAGTTACTCTAAATGTCTTACGTTAGTTTTATCGCCCTTTCCAAACGCGTTGGGCGCCATGTAGTGTAGTTCCTATCTTCCCAATAGGCTCTGCGCATTGGAATAATACCTACAGCAGTAAAGGCCTAGGCCAGACGTTAACTAGGTCTACTACTGTCGATACTAGACTTAAGTTTTGGGTTTGCCAGCGTAGCTCAGAGTTCGCTAGAAACTTTCTCGAATGTTCAGGAAAGAATTAACTCCCCTGATTAGACAAGAAGGGATTTAGTTTCTGACAACCATAGAACATGACAACTTTGCTCTCCCCTAATCAAGAGTGTATCTCCAGAGTCGTGTGAGCACAAGGCAATTATTTTACTCAGTCAGTACGTGCATTCTTAGTCTCATCAGATTGTAGAGAAAAGGAGGAGACGGGCGTGTTCAATAAAAAGGTGTTATTTATTGATCAGTCTCTTTTCTCGTACAAGAGAAATGGATCGATATTATTGCAATACTTATAGTTAAGTAAAGTGCATACATTAAAAGCAATAGTATAAAATAATACTGTAAAAACACTGATATGGTTTCTGAGCCATATGATGTTTAAAATGATTAAAATATATTTACATACACATACACATTTGACTAAACGTACTCAACTGGTGTTTCTAAATACGCCTACCCCGTGTACCTGACCTAAGTCTAATGCGTGGGCGGGAATAGAAAGTTACAGTTTAAGTTAAGTTTGTTTTTGCCAAGTGAATAACTAAAGAATTCTCTGTGAGGGGTTATTCAGTTCTGTACCTGGAAGTTAGGATGAATGAGGAATGGTATCTCTTTCTCTGCTCTCGATATTCCAGGCTGCCTGCGAGGGCTGCCCGAAAGCGCCGGTGCTGGGTCTCTCGGCAGGAGATAGCAGCGCGTCTCTCAGCGCGTCAGGAAGGCGGGGCTGCTGCCAGCGGGGTCTGCTCTGCTTCTGGGCTTCGGCAAGTATGGCTGCTCCGTCTCGTCACCACTCGTGTGTTTGCATAGGGCAAGATCGGCAATATTTATACCTTAAAGGTGCCGGGATTGACGTAAGGATGGACATAGATGCGTCAATAAAGATGTCATACGACTTGCTCGTTAGCACATTCTTTTACTGAAGTTCTCTGTGAAATCAAAACAATGGCCGCACGGATTTTCCAGGTTGTCATAGGTTTGATTTGTTATGAGAACGTCGTATGCCTTATCAGGGGCTGGAGGAATGTCGCTTGTCTAATTAGATCTCAAGCGTTATGACCTAATCAGATAACACGTTCCTGTGCCGTAGTGTGACTGCGTCAGATAACGGTATCTGCATCATGGGGGCTTTTCTTGCCTCATGGGCTGACTGTTAGTTAACTTGATAGTTAGTTTAACCAGAATAGGGTCAGGAATAGGGGGATCGATTCAGAACCTATAGGAATACATGACAGCAGAATCTTTACCTAAAAAGGTGTCCCCCGTGGTGACTTCCAAAGAAGATCACACACTTCCCTTAGTCTTTGTTGTGAATCGATGTCTCGCAGTTAACCTATCTGCCTACCCATCCGTTCTCTTAGGTTCCTCAGACCATCTGCTCTAACTCCACTCAGGGGTGCTGTCCCTAATACAAAAATCACATTTACAATAGAAACGCCCCTTAGAGACGCCCCTCACGTGGTGTCGGTTCTGGCATTTTCCATGCTGATACTCCTCTGGGCCCATCGTTAGCGTTGACCTTGCTTCTCAGGCTCTTCTCCGGCAGGACGGTACCCCCCAGGAAATTCTTGAAGCCTCCTCCAGGCCTGTGCCTGGCTCCCTGAACAAAAGTCTATTCATCACTCTCTTGATTAGAACCTCCTCGCACCTGCAAACAGACACTTGTACTGTGGGCCCCAAATTCCGGCCTCCACCGTATCTTCTAAGTCGTAAACCCTTCGAGCAGGCTCCGCAATTTATGCTTAACATGAACTTCCTTTAACTAGCACATGCAGATCTAAAGAAATGACTTTATCTATTCAGGCCTATTAGAATTACATGAAACGGGCCTGTGCACTCTGCAAACCCTTAATTTCTTAGTTTAAACAGTATCCTAACTTATTACACACATGGTTATATGAAACACTTCTATAAAACATATATTTCAGTTCTATGATCAATAATACTTTGAATTACAACAACATTAAAATCCATCTCATGTGAAAGTGTAACAGCATCTTTCGTTCTCTGTGAACTGCCATGTGGCCTACACATTTCTACGTTTAGCAGAATTACATTCTCCTCTACAACAGCCACATAACATGGGATTTCAACATCATTCTAACATCTCTACACACTTCTACATTCGTTTTTCATAGTGATATATGCATTCTATTTTGATTAAACACTCTTATGTATTTTTACTCTATAAATTCGACACTCTTATGTAATCTTTACTAAACTGATACAACGTGCTTGTACATATGGTGCACTTCTATATTTTTTCCCAATTTGCGCTCTCTCAGTCCCCCCTTTGATGACTTTTAGTAGTCATCACCATCACAACACCATCCCTGAGGTATGAACTGAGTCAAACTGAACTTGTTGCAGTACTCCCTCGTTTCATCATCTCTAGAGCCCTCAGACTCCTGTACTGGTTATCCTGCATCGCAGCTAATCTCCTCTCCTGCTCTCTCATGGATCTCTGCAACCTATTTGATCTATACCATTGGTACAGCCGCACCAATCCCCACAAGGTGATTACACAAATCACTATTATGATGATAGGTTTCAGTATGTACCAAATGAAACCCTTTCCTAGGTTGGCAAACCAACCTCCAACTTTACCCATTCCTTGACCTACTTTTTCCCACACATTTACCTGCGTCAAATCCTCAATCTCATGATGAATTTCAGTAATGCTCCGTATGTACTTTTCTAGAGGTTTTGAATTGTCTGGAATGTAAGTACAACATTCCTGAACCTTCAAAGCCTTACAGACTCCTCCCTCTTTGGCTAACAGAACGTCTAGAGCAAGTCGGTTCTGAAGAACCATTGCCCTTATCGATTGCATCTCTCCCTCCACCAGCATTAATGATCTAGCAGTACTGGCGGACAACCTATCTACAAGTGTTGCCAATCTTCTAATCTTGACATCATTCAGTGCTATCCCTAAAAGAGGAAACATAGCACCAAATACGTCTCCAACTACCTCCTCATAGCTTACATCCCTTCTTCCTCTAGCTTGAGTTCCTCCCTCTATAATTTCCAAATCCTTAGCATGGTATATTTTGGGGAAGACAATTGCCAAATAACATGATCCATACCAATTATCCGGTAGTTTCACATATGCATTTCTTCCACAAACAAAATATACATTTGGGATCACCTGCATTTCCTTCAAGAAGTCCTTGTTATAATATTCTAATTGGAAAGCATGTTCACAATTTACTTCTCCCACAAACACATTCTCGTAATAGGTTTCACCCCTATGTATACACAGTTTCCCCTTTTTCTCTCGATCTAAAGCTATTGGACCATTACTACCCTTTCTTTGGTGTGACCTTTCTTCCTCGGTCCAATCTGTTTTCCATTGGCCTGAAGCTTTTAAGATTGTCTGTCTCCTATACCGATCATCCACCTGCCCTATAAATTTTTTCTCAATTTCGGACACTTTACAAGTCAAATTATTTCTTCGGGCATGTGAAGTATCCAACGTTTTCCAAGGAATGAAAAATTTCTTTAATCTATCTTCACTCTTATAATAATCCCACTTGTTCAGGTGCTTGTAGTTTGGAACTTCTGGTAAAACGGCATCAAAATTTGAAAAATAATACTCAAAACCATCACGTTCATAAAATATGCTCAGCAACAAACTACATGTGATTCCATAAGTCAATGGAAGATGATGATATCTAATACCTTCGTCTACAGAGGCTGGCAATTGCATGCAAACGTAACAATTCTTTGCCTCCATAGCATCAATATATTCATAAAGCAATTTAGCATATGCATTTGATTTGAAATTTCCCTGTGATTCATCCACATGTAACCTACGAGCATCTGCTGCTAGTAAAGCTTTATCTTTCTCAGTATTGTCCCCCTTTTTACCAGCAGTAGTAGGTTTTTGTATCAATGCAATTTTTGCTTCTTTTGTTGCTTATCTCTTCATTTTCATGTCCCACTACATATGATATAGTAACTACTAAAACTATAAGAAAAATTACTCCCACTAAAAGTGTGCCTACTATGCATTTTGTCCTGCGGTTCGGGTTGCCAGCCTCCATGTTCTCAAGACAGTGTAGTTCTGATTTTCTTTCACAACAAAAAGTCTCTTTTCTTTGCTTCTTCAGCCTTTCCAAACCACACCTGGAAGCTGATAATCCCTTCTGCAAGATCAGTCTTTGAGTTCTATAGCAACAGACAACCCTAGCCCTTCTCCGTCCACTAAATGGAAGTCCCTAAATTTCTTCTTCTTCCACTTGGCGCTAGGTTATCTCTCAATCTGTTTATTTACAAAGTCTTTAGCAATCTGGAATTATACGTGTTCCGGCAGCTCTAATCACGTATTCCAATATTTCCAAACAAAGAATGATCTCATCAGGTGTTGGCCTCATTGAACAAGAAGTCGGAAATTCTAGTCTGTTTAAAACCATGTCTCTTATCCTGCTCAGTAGGGGAGGATTGGGGATAGTGAATGTCAGCAACCCTTCGACCTCCACTCCTGGTATCAACAACACTATTTCCAATGTTATGATTGGGTCAGTACTGATCAGTAGCACTTCCCTCACCCTCCCAGATCTCCGTGCACAGGACATCTGCAGCTAGGTAGGTCCACTCAGGAGTAGCGTATCTTCTGCAGGGCACTCGCACTCTCCTCGATCTTCTCGGACCTTCCTGTTCCTGTCTTTGTGCACCTTCGTCCAAATCCGAGTCTTCAGATATAGGAGCAAGAGTTCTCTCTGGAGTTGGCTTTAAGCTCGGCCTCTGCTTTCTTTCAGGCCAACTAGCTTCTCCACGCCTTGTTCTCCTATTTCTTGTCCTCACACTCGGTTCTTGATCACTCTGGTACTGATCTGTGTCTGAGCCGTATTCACAGCAACTTTCTCCTTCAGTGGCAACTTCAGTTTCACTGCCGTCCTGTCTTTCTTCTTCTGGATCTGTAGCACTCCCAACTTCTTCCGACACCCCCACAGCTTGACTGATCCCCTCTAGTGGTTCGTCGTCCACAGCTGGATTTTCATCTGTGAGAGGAGCTAGTTCTTCTAGGGGTGCTGGAACTCTTCGAGTATGGGAGGCATGTATCCAGTTTGGCAGCCCTCCACACTTTACAGCAGTATTCGTTGTCAGGATTATTTGGTAGGGCCCCTTCCAACGCACGTCGAGGCAGTTCTTCCGGACGTGCTTCTTCACCAGAATCCAATCACCAGGGCACAAGTCGTGACATAGGTCTCTGGAAGATGGAACTTCAGCAGCCTGCACCTGAAGAGACACAGAATGAATGGCGTCATACAGTCCCTTGCAGTAATCCAGGATCAGGTCATCTGTCATATTCAACAAAGCTGTCGTTGGAACAGACGGAAGTCTCATTGCCCTCCCCATTAAAACCTCATGTTGAGAGAGACCTGTCCTCCTGTCTGGTGTGCTACGCATACTCATGAGCACCAAAGGCAGAGCATCAGGCCAGCTTAAGGACGTCGATGAACATACTTTGGCTATTCTGGACTTTAGGGTGCCATTTATCTGCTCCACGATACCTGAAGCCTCTGGTCGATAGCTACAGTGCAACTTCTGATCAATGTTCAATGCAGAGCAAAGCATCTTCACGACTTCACTGTTGAAATGAGTTCCTCTATCTGATTCCAGGGAGGTCGGCACCCCGAAGCGCGGGATCAACTCTCTAAGCAACAACTTCGCTACTGTGAGTGTATCGCACCTGCGTGTAGGGTATGCTTCGACCCATCTGGAAAATATGCATACAACCACCAGAACATACCTGAGGCGGTTGATTTTTGGCATCTCAATAAAATCTAATTGCATTCGGTTGAAAGGCCCCCCAGACCTCCCAATGTGACTCATTGTAACTGGTGTTCTTTTCCCTACGTTCAATTGCTGACATGTAACACATCTCTTACACACTGCTTCTGCTGTAATCCTAAATTTCGGACAATACCAAGTCTGCCTAAATAACCTCAGCATAGCATCTCTTCCTAAGTGTACTGGACCATGTATCTGTTGTGCCATTGGACTCACTAATTCTTCAGGTAATACTGCCCTTCCATCTGCTGAAACCCACAAATCCATTTCACTTTTCACACAACCTGCTGTTTCCCATGCCTTTTTCTCAGAATCAGGTGTGTTTTCTTGCATGTCTTTTAAATCTTCCCAAGTATCAACTGTTTCTAGCACCATGTTTAACTCTGTCTTTTCCTGAGTCCCACCTACTTCCACTTCCGTGAAAGAATATCCTTGCTCCGCGCAATATCGCGCGACTTCGTCTGCATATCGATTTCCTTGCGACACAAAATCTGTATTTTTGGTGTGGGCTACACATTTAACAATCGCAATTGCTGCTGGTCCTTGTAATGCTTCTAACAACAGTCGCACAAATTCCCCATTTCGAATAGGCGAACCAGAGGAGGTCATGTAACCTCTCTGAGACCACAATTGCCCAAAATCATGAACCACACCGAAACCATATTGGCTATCGGTATAAATGGTGACTCTAATTTTTCTACCTGCTATACAGGCACGTGTCAATGCAATGATTTCGGCTACCTGAGCGGAGTGTACTCCTTCCAGGCAAGTGGCTTCCACAACTCCAGTAATGTTGCAAACAGCATAAGCTGCTCTCAACCGACCAGTATCGTCTCTTAAACATGAGCCATCAACAAAGAAAATTTCATCAGGGTCAGTCAACGGCTCATCCACAATATCTGGTCTTGGCTTCGTGCATAGTTCAGTCACATCAAGGCAATCGTGATCTTCACATTCTTCGCCTTCTATATCATTAGGAAGTGGCATCAATGTAGCAGGATTCAAAACAGAGCACCTCTTAAGGGTCACGTTCTCCGCAGCAAGAATAACTTGCTCGTAGCGTGTGAGCCTATTACTGGTTAAGTGCTGTGTCTTGGTCCTGGTCATTAACAGTTCTACAGAATGCGGTACATACACCACTAATTGGTGTCCCATGACAATGTTTTCACACTTTTCAATGCTGACACCTGTTGCAGCAACGGATTTGAGACATCCAGGCAACGCTGCGGCTACCGGATCTAAAGTAGCCGAAAAGTATGCAACTGGTCTACGGGCATTTCCATGAGTTTGTACTAAAACTGACAAAGCACAGCCCTCTCTTTCGCAGCAGTAAAGTAAAAATGGTTTTTCGTAATCAGGCATCCCCAAAGCTGGAGCACGGCACAAGTCCTCTCTCAGCTGTAGGAACGACATCAAACAATCCTTGTCCCATGGTACCGGATCACTCACCTCCTTGTGCGTCAGTTTTTGTAAGGGTTTTGCTTTCAGTGAAAAGTTAGCTATCCACTGTCGGCAATAACCAACCATTCCTAGGAACATCCTGACTTCTCTCTGAGTCGTAGGCGAGTTCATCTTTATTATCGCCTCTATCCTATCTGGTGACACCTTGCGCTTTCCTTTTTCTATCCGGTGACCCAAGTACTGTACTTCTGTCAGACAGTACTACAATTTGCTCGGAGATACCTTGTGCCCATTTTCAGCTAAATGGTTCAGCAAGGCGATGGTATCTATCTTACAAGCTTCTTCTGTTCCTGACGCAACAAGTAGGTCATCTATGTACTGGACCAGAACCGAGTTCTGTGGCAGTACTAGACTTTCAAGATTTTTCTTCAATAGCTGGTTGAAAATTGATGGGCTTTCTGTATACCCTTGTGGGATACGACACCATGTTAAAACACGATTTTCCAGCTTAAAAGCGAAAAGATACTGGCTCTCCTCATCTAATGGAATTGAAAAGAAGGCCTGACAAAGATCTATCACTGTGAACCACTCAGCTTGGAATGGTATCTGGAACAATATCACTGATGGATTCGGTACCACTGGACAACATGAAACAACTATGTTATTAATCTTTCGAAGATCTTGTACTATTCTGAATTTCCCACTAGGTTTTTGCAAACCCATAATCGGGGAGTTGCATGGACTACCCACGATTTCCTTCAGTATTCCCTGTTGAATCATAGAGTCGATCACGGGTTTTATTCCTGCAATCGTCTCCGGGGTCAATTTGTATTGAGGCGTTCTTGGATACTCAACATTTGGTTTTACCATGATCTTCACTGGTTCTACTCCTTTGATCAATCCTATCTCTTCTCCAGTGAAATCCCACACCTCTGATGCCACTGTATCTCGTAAGTCCCAAGGAAGGTCCTCCACAGTCAGGGTAGGATACAGTTCTACGCATACTCTCGAATTTGCAACTTTAAAAGTAGCATCATCGTCTGTAGTCTGTACCTCCACTCCCTGAGGTGTGCAGTATATTGTGCAATTCAGTTTGCACAATAAGTCCCTTCCTAACAGACACACAGGACTAGAATCACATACTACAAACTGGTGTTCATTGGTGTAGTTTCCTATTTTCACTGACACTGGTTCCGTCAAAGGGCTAGTCATTCTCCTATTTGCGACTCCTACCACCTGAATAGTTTCCCCCGACATTGGTAGATCTGGAACCACTGCCGATCTCAAAGTTGATCGAGTAGCTCCGGTATCTACTAAGAATGTTGTAGGACACCCTGCCACTTCAGCCTCAACAAACGGTCCTCTTTGATCTACCTCTAGAACTGCCCTGAGGGTACAGTCCTCTTCTCTACTTACACGTCGTCCCGTCAATGGATCAACGTAGTAACACTCTTCTTCGTCTATAAAAAGAGGCATTTGTCTATGGATCTTTCCCCCTGTCGTAATCTTTGGTGGCTGCGGGAACTGAGCTCGTGGAGCCGAAGTCCCCCCTTTGGCCACCTTACTCCTTGACACTGTCACCCCTTGAACTGGAACTTCTTGAACTTCCTCCTCTACCTCTAGTTCTCCGTTTTCAGGGTTATAGGGACACTCGCGTTTCCAATGTCCCACCTGGTGACACTGGTGACACTTTGTCATTTTTTTCAATGTAGCAAAGTCGATTCTAGGTCTCAGGTTTTCCTCGTTGTTCTTATTCTGACTATTTGATTTCCGTCCCATTGTCCCTGTTCCCTGTTGTTGCTGTCCGCCCTTTCCAGCTGACTGCATCTGCACCATCATCAGTTTCTCATTCAATTTCTTTGCCTTGGAATCTATTTCATCACTGCAATACCTTGCGTATCTCAAAATTTCATCCAATGGTTTGTTTTGCCAACAAATTAAATGTTGCTGAATCATCAAACAAATATCAGGTCTCAACCCCAAAACAAACTTCGATACAAACTGTCCTATATCCTTGGGATCCATTACATCTAGTCCACTGTATTGTCTGAACGTTTTCAACAATCGCTCATAATACTCATGAACTGTCTCCTTGGGTTCCTGTCTTGTTCGGTCTATTTTTACCCAATCTATATCTTGTGGTGGCACCTTCTCTTTCAGCCAAGTCATCACCCTTTCATATTTTAACATTACACTTTCTGACGGTCCATTAGTAAGAGCATTCTTACTATGCAGTTGGCCATTCGACACTAACCTTGCATGCTATCCACAAGTCTCCTGGGACCACAATGTCAAACAAGGTGTTCAAATCTATCCACAATACTTTTGAAATCTTGACAAACCTCTCTACCTGCTTGTACCACTCTACAGGATTCTCCCTTAACTTCGGAAATGAGTTGGTAAATGCAGCCAAATCTCCTCTACTCCAGGGCACGTGTACATAACTCCCATTCGCTATTTCTCGCAAAGGGAATGCCTCCATCTGCATTAGCCTTCCCTCCGGAGACATGACATTCGCGCTCCGCCTAACAGTTCCCTTTTTGGACCACCTCTCTTCCCATTTGTCCAGATCTCTCCATGCTCTTATTCCTGTGATCAGTTCCCTTATGTGTGTTTTTAATCCAGTAGTCCTCCTCTCATCTAAGTCCTGATCTGAATAATGCAACCTATGGTTACCCTGTAATGCCTTGGTTCTGGACAAATCTACCATATACTTGTCTGCCAGTTCAGACAGTTTCTCATGAGTTGCTCTTGCCTTTCGAGTTATATCCTTTGCTATAAACAGCAGCTCATCTTGTTCGTACAAGTCAATCCTTTCCAAAGGCAACCCACCATCTATTATCTCGTCCAAGTCAGATTTTAAGCTGGTCACATCGAGTCTTTTGGCTTTTATCACAGCTTTCAGTATGCTATCTCTAGAGAGTCCATTTACATCTCTCCCATCACAGCTCTGAGTCCTACGTCTGGGCTCAGGCGTGTTATGGGGAGTCCTCCCATGCTCCCATCTCTCCAGGTCCCATGCAGTTCCATCCTCTCTGGGTGTATAGTGAAACACTCCTCCATTTCCCATAGTCCCACATTTCCCATTCTGCCTGGTTTCTCTAGGTGCATAGTGAGACATTCCATTATTCCCCATGACTTTGCAATTTGCCTGTGATCTCTGATCAGTCGATACATGGGAAGCTCCTTCGCGGTTCCCCATGTTCCCACGATTCCAGTGCTGTACGTTATCATCAGGTGCGTGGTGAGTGCACCTAAACCTATCCCTGTACTCTTGTGTCCTTTGGTCTCCCTCACTTTGAATGAGACGAGACGACTCTCCACACTCCGTACTTCTACCTTTCCGCTCCTGCCCATTTCCACCGTCAATATGACGTGTAACTCCTCTACTCTCCTGACTTTTACTGTCCCACTCCTGACTGCTTTCGCTAGCCCTGCAGTGAGATAATGTCCCTTTTCCTCGACTTCCCCATTCAGCTTCTGCTCCTGACCTATTGCTCGGTGCTTCCGTGGACCCATCCCATTCCCTCAAGTCAGCCCTCAGCTCTTTATAGGATTTCGGCCGTGGTCCCCTCAGGTCCATCGGTCCTCTCTGACCCCCCTGCTCTGTTACGGGATCCACTGCTGAATCCAATGGGGTGCTCCACGTTATCGGTCCTGGCAATTGCCTCCAGGCATTTGTCGTGTTATTCCTTCCTTCCATCTCAACTCTTTCCCTTTCTAGCTGTACCTGTTCTTCCTCTCTCCCTTTCTCTGGGTGATAAACCGACACTATAGGACCTATGGTAACGGGTACTTGAAGAGCATCTGGCAATCCATAAGGCTCAACCCTCTCTGTTGCTGGCATCTTCTGCACCACAACCCTTCCGACTACTCTCTGTACAGGACTATGTTGAGGTGTCTCCTCATCTTTGGTAGGTACCCAATTCGTTATAGGGAGTGGCCTATTCCCTTCTATGTCAACCCTATCTTCCCTTGGGAGCTCAGTACTTTCCATCTCCCTATTGTCCGGAGGCGGTCTATCTATCAACAACCTATTTATTAAGCCATCCTCCGACTCGCTCTCATCATCCTCTTCTATGGGTCTCTTTCCTCCTGTAACCTCTCTCATTGGGTACAACTTATCCACTTCAATCGCCTGTACCCTCCATTTCTTGGCTTCCGCATCCCATTTGGCATCTTGCACTGCCCTTACTGATCGCCGTACCCTTTCTTGGCGTCTGTTCTGATTCCTGTCGTGCGCTGCCCTAATCCACGCATTAAGGGCCTCAAACTGTGTTGGTCTAGGCAAAGGTCTCAATGAGGACATAACTGCTTTCAGCTGATGCAACACTTCTAGTCTAAACGTTCCGTATTTCGGAAAAGTCAATTCCTCATTCCCTTCTGTAATCTTACTCCAAGTACCAAGCCACAGTATAGTATGCAACCCAACATTCGTTGCCATATAGTGAGCTGGTGTACCCTCTGGCGGTGCCTCTTCCCCGTAATAAGATTCTCTTCTTTTTCTCTTAAAAATCGCTCTCAAACATTTAAAACACTTCATGTTCAAAACCTACAAAATTTCTATTTTCTCCGCGTTCGTTTACTTCCTGATGACAATCCACCAATCTCAGCGCAGTTTTCGCTAACTGGCCTATCACCGCCCGGCTTCTCGCTGATGTCACACCAACCGGCCTATCACAGCGCGACTTCTCACCAACCGGCCTATCACAGCGCGGCTCTAGCTGACGTCACACCAACCGCCCTATCACAGCGCGGCTTCTCACCAACCGGCCTATCACAGCGCGGCTCTAGCTGACGTCACTCTTACCCTTCGCAGCAGTTCCCCTCCTTTCTCAGCTTGTCTCCCGGTCATGCATGCGTCCCATTCATACTCTGAAAAATGATTACTTCCGACCAAGCGATCACTTTCCTTGACTGTACGCCCACAGTCTAACTGTAATTGTCACCTTAACTGACGAAATGTCTTTCCGTGTACGTCCAGACAATCGCCTTAACTGATAGGTTACTTACACACGGTAACTTTCGACCTGCGTCTGTTACCCACACACTCACTCTTACATTCCCCCTATCTCGGTCCTGCGGGCGATCAATGGTACCTCATGACCCTCTTTACTCTGGTCGACAACTACTCTGGATGTTCGATACACCCGAACCACTTAAGCTCTTCCCCGAACTTAAGATTTTCACCAGTTCACCGGTTCACCCGTTTACCAGGTTGCCAGTTTACCAGTCTGCCAGGTTGCGCGTGCTCACAACCCTCTCTCAATCACACTACAGGCATTCAACTCCGCATGACATTACAATACAGATACAACACAAAACACCGCAATCTATCAACGCATGACCCTTGTTATACTCACTCTCGTCCGACCCTGCTGCTTTTCTCTCGCCGTCAGCACCTTCTTTGGCAGGACATCTCTCGATCTCTAGGGACCTTGGGGTAATCTTAACCTAGTCTAGATCACCTTCCTCAAGAAGGTAACCATCCTCACTCTGCTACCAACTGTTAACGCGGGATTTCTGGTCTATTGTTATAGATCTAGATCCCAACTCAGGTCGACTAAACCGTTGGTACCTGTCATAGAGTAAAAGGCAATCCACTACTAGGTCAATCAGTTAAGGACTTACACCACTCTAAAGAACCACTTACTACGAATAAGTTTTAAAAGTTTATTATAAAGCCAAAGTTAACTGGAGATACAAACATCTCAAAATAAGGTTCAAAAGATATACGGGTATCAATACAAACATAATTTTTCTAAAAGCTCTTAGTCGGCAGAAGAATATTACCAAAACCAATTCAAAAATCATAAGAGTTGCAAGAATAGACACAAGTTGTAACTTGTGAGTCATTTACAGAAAGGAAGAATTCAGATTAGACTGTCCCTACACTAGACTAAGTGACATCCCTACTTAGCAGAATCTTTACCTAAAAAGGTGTCAGCCGTGGTGACTTCCAAAGAAGATCACACACTTCCCTTAGTCTTCGTTGTGAATCGATGTCTCGCAGTTAACCTATCTGCCTACCCATCCGCTCTCTTAGGTTCCTCAGACCATCTGCTCTAACTCCACCCAGGGGTGCTGTCCCTAATACAAAAATCACATTTACAATAGAAACGCCCCTTAGAGACGCCCCTCACGTGGTGTCGGTTCAGGCATTTTCCATGCTGATACTCCTCTGGGCCCATCGTTAGCGTTGACCTTGCTTCTCAGGCTCTTCTCCGGCAGGACGGTACCCCCCAGGAAATTCCTGAAGCCTCCTCCAGGCCTGTGCCTGGCTCCCTGAACAAAAGTCTATTCATCACTCTCTTGATTAGAACCTCCTCGCACCTGCAAACAGACACTTGTACTGTGGGCCCCAAATTCCGGCCTCCACTGTATCTTCTAAGTCGTAAACCCTTCGAGCAGGCTCCGCAATTTATGCTTAACATGACCTTCCTTTAACTAGCACATGCAGATCTAAAGAAATGACTTTATCTATTCAGGCCTATTAGAATTACATGAAACAGGCCTGTGCACTCTGCAAACCCTTAATTTCTTAGTTTAAACAGTATTCTAACTTATTACACACATGGTTATATGAAACACTTCTATAAAACATATATTTCAGTTCTATGATCAATAATACTTTGAATTACAACAACATTAAAATCCATCTCATGTGAAAGTGTAACAGCATCTTTCGTTCTCTGTGAACTGCCATGTGGCCTACACATTTCTACGTTTAGCAGAATTACATTCTCCTCTACAACAGCCACATAACATGGGATTTCAACATCATTCTAACATCTCTACACACTTCTACATTCGTTTTTCATAGTGATATATGCATTCTATTTTGATTAAACACTCTTATGTATTTTTACTCTATAAATTTGACACTCTTATGTAATCTTTACTAAACTGATACAACGTGCTTGTAAATATGGTGCACTTCTATATTTTTTCCCAATTTGCGCTCTCTCAAAGTCCATAGCCTTGCTTGTGAAGCAGGGAATAGACAGCAGACTAGTCAATGCGGTTGGGCCTCTGTTATCAAATATCAAAAGTGCATACATGTTTGAATATTGAGAAATGTAGCTACGTTCGCCAATTTAACAGCACCAAAATAGCTTCGAAAATGGCTAACTGTAGAGTAGAGATATCCAAGAATAATTTGACCTGTCGGCATAAATCCAAAAGAATTTGAAATTGTTACTAAAAGGCTCCAGTTTCATGATTCAAATTGCAGAAGGCATTTGGGCCCTACCTGGATAGAGAGGCAGTATTTGCTTAGTCTCTTGTACAGGTCTTCAGCTCTCCTGAGATACAAGAAACGTTACGTCACAGTAACCTGAAAGATGAAATCTTCACCGGCATATTATGTGGTTGACTTAACCCCATGGACCAATAGTTCTTAAAAGTAACAGGTTCGAGCCCCAAACAAGCAAGAAGCAATTATTTGTCTATTTTGTGTAGCGGCTCAACGGCAATTTAGGAGTTCGCCACGTGTGGCTATTAAACACAGCAGTAGGGGAGGTGTGTAGAGAAAATATTTATGAAACAAGAGAAGAAAATGGTTCCAAATATTTGCTAGCGGCACCATTCAATATCGATTGATTCTTACTCTTTGTTCTGAGCCAATAACACTCCATAAGAGATACAATAAATAAGCATTTAAAAACAGTACATCAATAAAAAAACATACAATTTGTGAAAATAATTTACAATAGCGTGGACTGAACTGAACATGGGCACAAACTAAGATTTACAACACAATATATAAATCCTAAATAAAACCATATAGGGGCAAAAAGATGGGCGCACCACATCTCTATCCCGCATTATCAGGGTAGATCTCAGGTAGACATGTCCTTATCTTTACAACACACGTTAAAATGTTAACTTCAGAGAAAAATACAAAGTGTGATCGCAATAGCTGTAGTTATAATAAAGCAGGTCTACATTGTAAAAAAGATAAAACCTTCAAAAGGGGTAAAATATACTTCCTTCTTGGTATATGATAAAAATTATTGTATGTGATTTCATAGAAAACAATTACAGGGAGGTTCATTAAGGAGAAACCATTTCATCTAAACTGTTTAGTGGAAATTAGAATTAATGGCGTTTACCATTTCATAGAAACCAATTTATAGAATGTCTTCTTGTTTGAAATAGTTTTTTGTATGCTTATTTTTCAAGGTGTAAATACAATGGTAGCAGGTCTTACTTTCAGAAACAGTTTTATCTGAGATATTTATAGCAGTGCCTTTCTATAGGGTACATTATTTCAGATTCATATCTTTTACAATGTCAAACAATTATTTCAGACGCTTTAAATTTGCTGACCCTTCACTCCCCCAAAACACTATCCACCCCTTACTCCTCACAACCCCCTAAACACCATCAATCCCTGTCCCCTAAAAACACTTCACCACACCTAAACTGCAGCCTTCCCTGAACCCTAAAAGCCTTGTCTAGCCCTAAACTTCACCCCTCCCAGAAACCTAAAGACCCCTCACTACACCATTCATGATGTCTAAACCACACTAATCCCTGAACAATAAAAGCATTTTCTACCCTACAATTTACCCATTCCTGAACTGTAAAACTGCTAAGTACCCCTAAACTCCACCATCCCTGAACCTTAAAATCTTCTTTCCACACTTGATTTCAACCCATTCCTGACCACTAAAAACCTGTTTACCCCCAAAGATTACCCATCCATGAACCCAAAAAACCCTCACTAGTCCCAAACTCCATCCAAGTTGAGTGTAAATTTGAATTATCCTTAAAATTATCTTTCCCTTAAAAATGTTCCTTTCATTTTTTATTTTTTTGAATATCCTTCAAATTGTCTTTCCTTAAACGTGGGTTTCCATGATTTGGTTGCTTCCAATTTGGTTACTCGGTTTTTGTTTTTCCATTAAGTTACATACCTCAGATAAAATTGCAAACTATTCCAGATAAAAGGCGATTGTTCAGAGAAATCAACACATGGAAATACTGGTAACTGTTATAAGTAGTTGGCCCCATCCCTAAAAGCTACATATAAAAATGAACAAACTTTTAAGGAAATCCTGTT